>NW_017190167.1:0-94608 GCF_001704415.2 Capra hircus | reverse complement strand
CAGAAGAGAGATAGAGATTTAGGCAACTCTGACAGAAGCACGTGCAAAGGTTGGCAAATCCATCCGTTTGACTGGAGCAATACAAGGAGCCAGGGGAGCAGTGGGAGGTGAATGGGGAAGAAGGCTAGGACGTGATGGGGAAGTGCGAAATACTCCTGGAACAACTGCCCTGAGCCATCAAGTGCTCCCCCATCCCTCCTCCAGGACCCCTGGATTGCCTTGTGAGTCAGACAATAAAGGGTTAATGCTCAGCCGCTAAGAACAGATTGGAGGTTAAGGATTTTGAGTATCACCCCCATTTGTAGGCAGTGAGGAGCCCCAAGAGACTTTTTGGCAGAGGAAGAATAGAGCTGGTGCCTTGGCAGGTTGGAGGGGGTGACTCAGATCACACTGGGGGGCTGCTGATATGTCCAGGGAAGGGGATAAGCTCTGGGGGAGGCTGCACAAGGCTGGAGGCTCTCTGCAAGTGTGGAAGAATGCTGGATTGGAGAGACGTGGCAAATCACACCAGACTTGAGGCAATGAGGACGGGGCAGGGTCAAGTGAACGCGGCCAGCAGATGGCTCTGAAATGTCAAGCTTAGAAGGTCAGGACAATAACAGAAATAGGCAAGTCATGACGGCCTTTTTGTCTGGAATGGTTTTGTGTGTTGGAAGACTTCCAAAAATCCATTTTTGATAGAGGGACAATCTTTGAGGGCCTGACAAGCATCTAGGTAGAACTATCCAGCAGAAATGTGAGCCAGAAGCCGAGAAGAGTAGGGGCTGGGCCCCTAGATTCCATACCCAACCCGAAGAGCCTCACTGGAGCCAGGATGGCTGAGGCTCGTGGGGTGCCCACAGTGAATGTAGATGTGGAGCTAGCAATGGGACAGAGGGTACGGAGGAAAGGGAAGTAGTGTCATGTGCTGCGAGGGCTCACAAGGGGCCAAGAACTATGAAGAAGAAATTTGACATCACCTCCAGGGTATCAGTGACTTCAGACGAAGAGCTCTATGGGGTTTGGGTGAGGGGGCAGGGCCACTCCTAATCCATGTGGCACCTTTCCGTAAAGTTGTTTTCAAAGGTGACCCTTTCTCAAGATGTTTTGCTCTCCACCACGAGGAAACTGTCATCATAAGCTGATTTTATTAGAAAAAGGGACATTAATGCCAAGTGCTGGAGACATGGAAGAAATACACCCACACAACCATACAAGGTTCCCTCCCAGGGTGGAGAAGGGGGAGATTAAGAGGCGACAGAGCATGATAATGGGCTTGGCAGTGACCAGAAGGAGAGAGAGAAGGGCAACCAGGGGAGGTAGTGAGGTCAAGTGGCTGGTTTCGTGTCAAGGACACAGCAAAGGTCCTGAGGCACCAATTCACAGTAACCACATTCACTAGATCCTATCACTGTTTCCAAGGCTGACATAGTAGAGCTCTCAGCCTTGCTCCCAAACCTGGCAGGAGAGACAAAGGCAAAGTCATAGAATAGAGAGGGGAGGGGATCAAGGCCCCCAGCTGAGGGGTGGACTTTAAGAGATAACTGGCTGACCCCCTTCTCAGAAAGAGGAAAGGTGGAAGGAAGGTATGTGGAGGGATAGAAAGGACAGGAGGTCACAGGTTCACACTCCATCTTCGTGGAGGAGGAGTCAGGGTGAAGTGAGAAGGCTGGCCATCCAGGACCTCGGCCCACTGGAGGAGGTCGACTGCAGCCATAGAGGGAGTGGGTGGGTGGGCAGACCTGTGAGGGGAATAGAAAGCAGGCTGACCAGCAAGGAGGCACGAGCAGGGACGGAGGCAGACCCCGAGCATGTGGTTACCCGACGTCCCCTGCACCACCTGCCAGCAGTGAAATGGCAGGGGTGAAATTAATCAAGAGGGAAGCCAGGATTTGGGATGTAGAGCAAGGTGGCCATGAAGGCTAGAATTACAGCCAAAGCCCTGGGTGCAAACATCCATTATTTAGTCCCCTTCCCCTGGGGGCCTTGTGGCTGAGTCTGACCCTGGAGGGGTGCAAAGCACTCTGGGGAGATTAAGGATCTGGCCTGCTAGCAAATGACTGGTGGGCAATGAGGCTGAGCCCAAGAAGACCTCAGTCTAGCCTGCGGGGCTGCTCCACAGGGCTGAATTCCTTCCCTCTCTTCAGGGTTTTATCCCACATGGCTTTCTCTTTGTCCCCTGCAATTCCGTCTTCCCCAACAAACACACCCATCAAAGCTGTCCTCCCCAGACCTGCCCCAGCTCTGTGACATCTCTCCGGATTTCGGGGCTCCAACCCGTACCCCATAGTCTCAGAACAACCGAATCTTGGCTTGTACAAAGGGAAATGGAAGAATGCTTTCCTTCAAAACAGAAAATTCCCCATCTCTGTGGCTGACCCCCAAAGAGACACACACCCTTGAAGACCTCACAGCTACACCCCCGTCCTCACCAAAGAAACAGAGATACAGACGCACAAGTACACACAAATACATACAGAGCTATTCACATATGGGATAGTAAATACTCTGCAGAAGGAACGAAGACGGTGGAATACAGCCAGGTGAAAAGACTCTTCTCATGAAGCCCCTACCCCAGCCCTGGTTACAAACATCTCAGAAAGTTTGCCTCCATCAGCAAGTCAGCCCATTACCCCAACAAGAGCATATCCCCTAGTACTCTTGAAAGCCATGGTCTGACACCAGGGATGCTCCAACTGGGCCTGTCTTGGCCATGGTGACACCAGGCAGGGGTGGGGCATGGGGTCTGGTGTATTGACACCCTGCTGAAATGTAAGGGCTGGTGTGCTGCTTCGGTCAGTCTCTCTTAGAGGAAGTCCGTGTACAAATGCTGCTCAACCTTGCCTGGCAGTCACATTTCCCCGACCCCCTCCATTTACATGTCATGAGGCTCCATCTTAATGAGGGAAGTGGGGTTGAATGGGGAGATGGAGGCTGGGGTTGGGGATCTAGTCAGCAGGCTCCCAGGTGTGCTTATATTAGGCTCAGCCGTAAACAGGGACCCTGAGCTTGAGGAGAGCTCAAGTTCAGCCACTGGGGTCAGCCCAACAGTGGGGCGGCTGGGAGGAGAGAAAGTCTGGTTTCCCAGAAGGCTTGGGTTGTGGGAAGCCCTTGAAACTACCTGGCTTGGAAGTGGCTGAAGGTGAGCTTGCTCCCTCAGGAGTTCCCTCAGGGTCTCTTCAGAAACCAGCAGGCCCTCCATGGGGGCCCCAGTCATCATGCCCTGCACATAGGACGAGGACCTCAGTGGCCCTTCCTTGACCCCAGGGGCTGCGGTGGCACCGGAAGTTCTGATGAAGGCTGCAATGACAGTCCCAGGGGCCTGAGAGCTGGGCCCCGCTGGGCCAGCTCCCATGACTGAGGGTGGTGCCGGATTGGTCGGACGGTTGGCCCCAGCCAGAAGCTGGGGGAGGCCACTGAGAATCAGTGGAGCCCCCGGTGCTGCCACCTGGTTCTCTTGGAAACTGGTGTTCAGGGGGAAGGAGGTCTGCAGAGTGAAGGTGTCCTTGAAGGTGGAAGCAGGTGGAACACTCTGGAGAACGAGCTGGGTTGAAGTAGTAGTACTGGCAGGAGGCCCGTTGGTCAGCACTGTGGTCAGCGGGATGGTCTGCAGGGTCAAGGCCGAGCCCGACCTGACGGGGGCCACTCCTAGGTGGATGTTGCTGGGCACGGAAGTACTGAGGAGAAGCAGAAAGCACATTTGGTTCAGGGAGGAGGCATGGAAGGAGGGCACTGGGGGAATGGAGCGGAAGGTGTTTCAGCCACTGTTTGTTGGGGCCTTAGCTTGGGTCAGGGATCATTCTAAATGGTTCGCATGTGGGATTTCACTCCATCTTCTGATCAGCCCATGAGTTGAATAAGGTTAACAATCTGATTTTCCTGCATGAGGAAACAGGCACAGAGAGGTTATGTAGCTTGCCCTAGACTACACAGCCAGCAACAGGGACACACCTAGGCTTTCTGCCTCCAGAGATTGTGTTTATCACCGCTGTAGCGTACTGACATCCCTCTTCAGAAGAGCATCCCCATGGCCCACATCAGCATAGTAATAGGTACACACGTATAACCCAGACAAAGGCCAGACTTTTCAGGGAAAACTGGAGGAGCCTTAGTGTGGACGAGTAGTAACAAGAGCTTTCCTGGTGGGCTTGGGAGGGCCTGAGGAAGGCAGAAGGGCACCTTCTCTGCTGCCTCTTTTCTGGAGTAGAGGAGACTTGTGGGGATGGGCCCAGGAGTGGAGGTTCTTGGGGAGCGCCCTAGGGTAATAGGAGTAGCCCCAGCTGGCAACAGAAGACGCCCCAGGTCAATGGCTGGCTTGGCCATTTGTTATTTTGGTGTGTGACCTCAGTCAAGTCACTTTTCCCTCTTTTAAGCCACGAGTGTCCCACTGGATTCCCAGGGATGCTGTGAGGGTCCCGGGAGTAAGAGACAGAGCAGAGCTTTGCAAGAAGCTGAAAATGTCCCCATCCCTAGGGGAAGACTCGGAACGACCTGGGCGCCCTTACCTCACAGCTTTGGTGACTTTGGCCTGGCTCTCTGGTGGAGAGACAAGCATGGCGGAGGTAGTGGGGATCTCTTGGTCTACGGACAATCCCAATTCCAGACTCGCAGATGGCTGGAGACCAACGTGCTGCACCTTCGGCTTTTCCCAAGAAGTGTCGCCCTTGCCCTGCGGGACAGCTCTAGACGAGACCCGGGAACTGGCTCTCCGGGAGCTGCCGCCAGAGGAGGTGGAGGGAGCAGAGGCCTGAGGGGATGTGGCTGTGACCTCGCTTCTCTCATCCTCGTCTTCGATCACCACCAGGTCCTTGGGCATTTCCTTAAACTGGTACACCAGCCTCTGCCCTTCCACTTTGGCCAGGATGCCTCGTTGGTAGTAATATCTGGGCAGAGAGCGGGGAGTGTCAGGAACATAGTGCCCTCCAGGGCCGGTGGGGGGGATGCAGATGGGCGCCCTGGGCAAGGGAAGGGGCACTTTGGACTTAGAAGGCTTTTATGAAGTTTCTGAGATCTCCCTCTGATGACTCAAAGGGTCCATGAAAAGGGATTTCCAATGCTGACCCTCATGCTGCTTTGGGACAGAGGATGAGGTGAGTGAAGGATGGGAGGGGGTGGAGGATGGGGGTTCAGCCATCCCCCAGCCTGAGAGACCGACTGTGGGTAAGTCAGCCCCATCTTCCTCAGTCCCTGGCTTGCAGAATGTGAAGGAACCCCTTCTTGGGGGTGGCCCTGAAATTCTCTTTCCACTCTAAAAAGAGAAAAGGCTAGGACAGAAACACAAGAAGAAGGGGACTGTCCCTCCCAGACAGGACCTGGGAAATGGGCTGGGGGGCAAGCAAATGGGAGAGTCACAGGAGACTTGCGGGACTGGGCCCAGGAATTCGCTCCTCAGAAGAGTGTCTAGATGACCCACGCAGGAGGAGCAAGGTACTTACTCATCACCCACACAGAGCCTGATGATCTTTTCAGGGAAAGTTGGAGGCCCCTTAGCAAGGGGCTCCTGGGACAGAGGAAGAAGCTTGGGGAGCCCTCTGGGCAGGGGCTCCTACCTGAGTGCCCGGCCCATCGTCTCATAGTTCATGTCAGGCTTGTTCTTCTGCTTCCCCCACAGCTTGGACACTGCTTTAGAATCCACCAGCTTGAAGATGCCTTTCTCTCGCTGGGTCCACTTGATGTACTTGGGGCAGGTGTTCCGGTCTTGCAGAAGTGCGAGGAGGAATTCCCACAGGTAGATGGTGCTGCCTACACAGCAGCAGGGCGGTGATGGGGTGCCCAGACCCCAGCCACCCCCGCCGGCTCCCCTCCCACCTCACCCGCCTCCCCACTGTACCTTTGCCATCCTTCGATTTCTTCCGAATGGGGATGCTGAGGTCAGTGACAGGTGAGGTACTGCGGTTGCCCTTGGTCTTCCGAACTGAGGGTGGGGGGAAGGTGGGAGTGGGCTGAGGCTACAGGGCTGGGCTCCCGAGACAGAGGGCCCAGGTGCTTACCAACTGAGGGGCACCCGGCGAAAAGGAAGAGGCAGGTTGCCTTGGGGCTGGAGGCCTGGGGTCACACTCCACAGGCATCGCACTCAGGTAGCTCCACCCACCCAAGGGCCCACCTGCATTTCAGGCCCCAAACAATGTGGGGCCATGGAGTGCTTGCAGTGAGTCACCTTTACAAGCACAGAATCTGCCTCACCTAATTTTTGAAACAAAATGGCAGTCTGAAGGCGTGCCTGTTGTGCAGATAAGTGTGGCACCAGGCTTTGGCTGCCATACTGACACGGCAGTATCGACCAGCCATCATCTGAGTAAATCAATAACATGGGGCTTGGGAAAGCCCAGAGTTCTCTACCATATACAGTCTCGGCTCCGTAAGCTCCAAGAAGGAAGCTAAGAGCAGAGAGTGAGGCGGAGGCCCCCAGAGGGCCAGGAACTGGCCAGGGGGCCAAGGCTGGTGTCTGTCTGAACACTCAGTGCAGGATTCAACCCACTGAGGTCATGGGCTTGCTAAATCTGCTGGGCAGACAGGAGTGGCCTGGAAAATGTCAGGCTTTAGGCAAGCTACCTGACGAAGCCCGGCTTTCCAGAAGGTAGGACTTTCCATCTGTCTCTGCCACACCAGAGAGCTATGCTCTGAATATGTCTGTAAAGCATGGCACTCACCTCTAGCCATGGTCTCCCTGAGCCCTCTCCTACTGCCCAGCCCCTTGAAGAAACACACACACTCTCTGCCCGTTCCCCATCTTACTTCTCTTCTTTGATTTTCCAGTCTTCTTAGCGCTCTCTTCTCTGGGGACCTTCTCCTCCAGACAGTTCTCCTCCTGGTCACCAGTGTCACCAGCCCTGTTCAGGGCGTCGGGCTCAGAGACAGGAAACAGGTAGTTGGGCAGTGTCATGGCTGGAGCAGGGTCTGGCTCTGGAAGCATTTCGGAGGTGCTGACTGCAAGAAGAAAGGCCTGAGGTGGCGTGGGCCCAGGGCACGGTAGGAGTGTGGTCTCCCCATGTTCAAGAGAACAGTGGGTGCCTGGGGGGTGGGCGTGGGGGCGAAGCGTCATTCCCCACAGCCCCAGACACAGGACACGTCTGAAAATGCCTCCTGTGTCTCATGGCACGAGGAGAGGAAACATCTGCAGAGCTGTGGGCACGAGCTGGCCCCAATCACAGCACGCACATGTGCAGCCGCCACTGGTGGTGGGAAGTTCCAGGTGACACCCAGGGAAAAGGGCAGCCTTCATTTAGTCATCTACTCATTTTACAGCCAGAAGGGCCCTGAGACCTCATTTAGCCCTGATGAGACTGAGACCCAGGGATGGCAGGGCATGTGCCCAGGGTCACACATGCCTGGTATGTGAGGGTACTCAGTAAATAGCTGTTGAATCCTGAGTGAAAATTAGTGCCAGAGGCGGGATGAGGAATTGGAACCTGCAGCTTCATGGCTGTTTTGCCACTTGTATCCCAGCACCTCCTTGGAAGGTCAGTTGGAGCCAGGAATCTTCCTGTAGAGTCATGGCAGATGCCTGGATGGGGGTATTTGCTGGGGGAGGAGCCTGCCTCAGGGGCCATCGCAGGAGGTAGGGGCCAACCTCCTAGAACAGGGAAGGGATGAGGAGGATCCAGCCCGGTGCATTTCTAACTAAGCCACATCTGGCTCAGTCATCCTGGGAGCTCAGCGAGACAGCAGAGCAGCCTGATGTTACCCTGGCCAATAGCATTCTGCCTTAAAAAAGGAAGTTCTGACAGGTGCTACCTGTGGATGGACCTTGAGGACATTATGTTAAGTAAATAAACCAGTCCCCCCACAAAAAACAAATACTGTGCACTTCAGCTCATCTGAGGTCCCGGGAGGAGTCAAATTCATTAAGACATAAAGTAGAGTGGTGGTGGCCAGGGGCTGAGGGGAAGAGGAAATGAGGGGTCAGTGTTTCATGGGAATAGACTTCAGGTTTTGCAAAATGCAGAGTTCTGGAGAGGATGATGGTGGCTGCACAACATAACAAATATACTTAATACCACAGACCCAAACACTGAAAGATGGTTAAGGTGGTTAATTTTATGTTATGTGTAGTTTGTTGCTCAGCCATGTCTGACTCTTTGTGACCCTATGGACTATATAGCTCACAAGGCTTCTCTGTCCATGGAATTCTCCAGGCAAGAATACTGGAGTGGGTTGCCATTTCCTCCTCCAGGGGATCTTCCTGACCCAGGGATCAAAACCTGTGTATCCTGCATTGGGAGGTAGATTCTTTACCACCAAGCCACCAGGGAAGCCCTATGTGTATTTTACTGTAATTTAAAAATTGGAAAAAATAACCAGTCAACCTGGTTATTTTTATAAACAGTTATAAAAAGTCACTCCATCTTCCTCCTCGTCTGCAGGGGCCATTCTGCCCCATCCCACTCCACGTACAGCTCAAGAGCATGTTAACAAGTATAGGGGTGGTGTGGGTACATTAGCCCGCACACACAGGCCCCTGAGAATCCAATATGCAGATGTGATATTTTAAAATGGAATTTTGTGTTGCCGCGAGTTGAGGTGCCACAGTTCAAACTCACAGATCTGCTTGTCATCCAGGATGTTGTTGGGAGACTCGACGTTGAGCAAGACTTCAGTGGTTGACACGGTTTGTGAGGTGGTTTCATTGTCATCTGGTGCCAGGTTCCGTGGTTGGGAGAGAAGAAAATTCCCTCAGGACATAGGGCAGTGGGTGCCACCAGAACAAGGCTAAGGAGCCCAGGGGCAGCTGGGAAGGTAGCAGCATGCCTCCCACCCTGATTCTCCACCTTTCTCTACACCCATCCCAGCAGAGCTGGTCTCCCCTCACTGTTCCACTGCATCTCAGGAGATCGTGGATCCATTTAGGTGGCTTTCTCCTCTCTACAGTGGTACTACCTTCTGCTTATCCTAGTTACTCCATCTAATTTCCAACTACTGGGGGCCTTGCTCCTGACTGCATGGGGTCACTAGAAGACTCAATGGGCTACTGTTACCTGAAGACAGAACCCCTCCCTCCTCCACACCTTCCCTGCCCAGGAAGGAAACAGACCTGCCAGCAAAAAACTGCCCTCCAAGATCTGATCCTGTGTCATGCACAATGTCCCATCTGTTATGATGCCATTGTGAACGTCATCCAGCTCCAGGCCTGAGTACAGGTGCAGTAATTCGGGGTAGGGGACTTGCTCCACAATCACAGCTGGAAACACGGAGGGATCTTCTAGCTACGGAGAAGACAGCGATCCGGTTCAAGGCCTACCCACCTCTCCCAGGAAGCCCTCCGTACCAGAATCTGGCCCTTCTTGCAATTCCTAACTCTTGGATACCTCAGGGGCTGTTCTTTGTAGGGCATGACATTGCTCTGGGTCCAAACTCACTAGTGGGGTCTTGATTGGTAGAAATGGGTTAGCTCTGTACCACCTTCACTCAACCAAGGGCAGGCAGTTGTAACTGGTTACAGTTATGGGTTAACCTGTGGCCAGGGTTAGTTAGGCTCATTCTGAAACCAGTGGGAAAGGATTTGTCAATAGCAAGGGCAAGGGGCTCAATCTATAGCCAGTTGAGGGACTCAACCTACGCTCAGGGTTGGGTAACAGGGTGAAGGGCTCAGATCATGAACACCTTAGGGCTCAGTTTGTGATGATAAGAGTAGGAATGAAGATGGAAGAACAGAGGAATTAGAGACATAAAAAGTTAAGGGCTGGGAATTCCCTGGTGCTCTGGTGATTAAGGATCCACCCTAGTTGGGCAACTAAGCCCTCGAGCTTTAGAGCCCATGCACCACAACTAAGACCTGATGCAGCCAAATAAATAAAATAAAAAAATTTTTTTTAAAAAAAGGTAAGAGCCTGGATGGGGGAGAGGGTTCCGATTTCTGGCTTGATTTGGTGGGCACATGGGGGAAGCCAGAAGGAAGAGGAGCGGGTTTTTGGAGAAAGATAAGGGAGCAAGTGTCTGAATATGGTCAGTTGGAGGTACCATTGAGATATTTAAAATGGAGATACCTATCAAGGAGTCAAAAATATGTATCCATGAGCTCATCACTGAGAGTGGGTAAAATCATCAGGTTGAGAATTTGACCCCCAGAGGACACAGTTATTCTAAAATCAAACAAAGGTAAATTTTAAAAATAAGTGTGATTGCAACTGTTGTTTAAAAATTATTTATAGAAGGAAATGTACTGGAATGTTCATAATAATTATATTTTGGTTGTGGGACTACAGGTGATTTTTTTTTCCCCTTTCTACTTTTCTGAATTTTCTTTCATGGGGCTATTAATTCTTTCTTCATGAAAAAGGAATGAGAATGTTCAGTTTTACCTAATGTTCCTGAAGGATCCAGAAGAATAAAAATTGATGAAACTGCCTTTGGGTTTGGCTGCTGGGCAGTCACCTGGCTAGAGCAGTTTCAGGGGAGTGCTGGGGTCTCAGAGAAGACGGATGAAGGGAGACAGGCAGGTGGGTATAGTGATTAAGGCCAGAGTTTAGAGCTGTCTGTGGGCTTCCCTGGTGGCTCAGAGGGTAAAGCATCTGCCTGCAGTGCAGGAGACCTGGGTTCAATCCCTGGGTCAGAAAGATCCCCTGGAGAAGGAAATGGCAACCCACTCCAGTACTCTTGCCTGGAAAATCCCATGGACAGAGAAGCCTGGTAGATTACAGTCCATGGGATTGCAAAGAGTCGGACACAACTGAGCGACTTCACTAGATTTGTGCTGTCCGGTATGGGGCCATGTGGCTATGGAGCACTTTAACTATGGCTGATGCAACTGAAGGACTGAATTTTAATCTTGAAACACTTTATATTTACATTTAAGTAGTCACCAGTGGCTAGCGGTTACCGTGTTGGACAGACAGCTCTAAAGTGAAGTGAAGTCGTGAAGTCGTGTCTGACTCTTTGCAATCCCATGGACTGTAATCTACCAGGCTTCTCTGTCCATGGGATTTTCCAGGCAAGAGTACTGGAGTCGGTTGCCATTTCCTTCTTCAGGGGATCTTCCCGACCAAGGGACTGAACCCAGCAACTTCACAACTTCACTTCACTTTAGAGCTGTCTGTCCAACACGGTAGCCGCTAGCCACTGGTGACTACTTAAATGTAAATATAAAGTGTTTCAAGATTAAAATTCAGTCCTTCAGTTGCATCAGCCATAGTTCAAGTGCTCCATAGCCACATGGCCCCATACCGGACAGCACAAATCTAGTGAAGTCGTTTAGTTGTGTCTGACTCTTTGCGATCCCATGGACTGTAGCCTACCAGACTCCTCCGTCCATGGAATTTTCCAGGCAAGAGTACTGAAGTGAGTTGCCATTTCCTTCTCCAGGGGATCTTCCTGACCAAGGGACTGAACCCAGGTCTCTCACATTGTAGGCAGACGCTTTACCATCTGAGCCACCAGGGAAGCTAAGAGCACTTCTAAAATATCAGAAAACTCTACTGGACCATGCTGATCTAGAGCCAGACTGCCTGGGTTTGAGACCAAACTCTGCCATTTATGAGCAGTGTGATCTTGGGCAAGATACCTTTCTGTGTATCCATTTCCTCCTTTATAAAACTGGGGTTATCATATTATTGACCACATAGGGTTGTTTAAATGGATCAATGTACATAAAGCACTTAGAACAGAGTCTGGCATACAGTAGGTTCTGATTATTTGCTTTAGGCATCAGGGACTCCGAGGAGACTATTGTAGTGTTAGTCGCTCAGTCATATCTGACTCTGCGACCCCATGGACTGTAGCCCACCAGGTTCCTCTGTCCATGGAATTCTCCAGGCAAGAATACTGGATTAGGTTGCCATTCGCTTCTCCAAGGGATCTTCCCAACCCAGGGATCAAACCCAGGTCCTGCTTTACAGGTGGATTCTTTACCATCTGAACACCAGGGAAGCCCCTTAGGAGACTAGTAACATTTAATTTCTTAACCTGGGTGGTGAGTTAATGAGTATTAATTTTATAGTTATTCTTAAAATATTTTTTTCAGATTCTTTTCAATTACAGGTTATCTGTTTTATATTCATACTGTATTTTGCAACAAAAAGTGTTTCCTAAAAACAGTGAGAGAAGGGAGGTGAGAACGTAAACCCAGATGATGGAGGTCACACTGGGGAAAAGAACAGAGCTAAGGAGGTGGTATGTTAAAGAGGCGGGCAGAAGGGAGGGAGGGTTTCTCTTAGGGTTAGGGGGACATGAAGATGTTCTAGGTTGAGGAGAGAAGTCTGGGAGGTGTGAAAGACACAAGAGAGACAGGAGGTGAAGGATGGTGTGAGGTCTGGAAGGTGGCAGGAGAGAAGAGATTAAGCCCCGGGGTAGGTGTTGCCCTTGGAAGGAAGAGGGCCACTTCTTTCTCCCAGGCCAGCAGAAAGGAAATAAGAACAGGTGATGTTGTTGCTAAGAGGGAGGGAGGAGGGAAAGTGAGGGCATCCTTGGCTTTGAGCTCCGCTGTGGATTGGAGAAGAGGCTGTCTCAGAGGGTGGAGGGGCAGCTGTGGGTTCAGGAGGTAAGAACAGCTTCTAGGAAGAGCAGCTTCTAGGAAGAATAGAAAGAATTGTTGAGTGGTCTAGAAACAAGTAAAAGATGACTAGCCACACTGAGAACCCAGGTAAGGTTAGATTTTTCTTCCCTTGTTTCAGGAGGCTAGGCATGCCAGAGGTGTTGGATAAAACTGAGCCTCTTTAGGTTACCATCTAGCAGGACAGAAAGCACCGTGTGGTCCAAGACCACTAGGGGGCAGCCTTTGGTTGGTCACTAGAGACAGGACGAAGTTTCCTGTCCTCACAGGGATCTGAGAGAGACAGCATCAGAACTAGGCTGGGGTGCCCTTGGAGATGATCCAGCTGGACCTCCTCTTGATGAAGATGGGGAGATGGCAGCCAGATAGGGCAGGGGACAGGTCTTGCCTAGGAGACACTGTGGCCACACTGGGATCAGAACTCAGGGCTTCGGACCACTAATCTTCCCTTCCTTCTGCAGTACCTGGCTGCCTCCTCTTCTCCAGTGTGTGGAAGGAGGGTGCTGGGCAAGGTATGCAGCAGCAGGGGCCTGAGTGCCAGAATTCTGTCCTAGTTTCCAATTTCCTCCGACCAGAGGACCCAATTTCCAGTTTATTCTGAATCCTTAGATGGTGGTTGAAAAGACAGTTATGGAAAGGCCTGTCAACCATGCTAGGACAGGAGTCTGAAGGTGCCAGGGGATGGACTGTACCCTGCGGTGCCAGCTGGCAGTTCTCCGTCCTACTGTGTGGTTGTCTCAGCACCTTTCTCACTGTGACATGAGGTGAAGTGGGCCAAAGAACGCACATGAAGGTCAGTGTACACGTGTGCACTCAGCCCCCCGTTGCTGATTGACAGATCAGCTAGTGTGCATAGCAGCTACTTGGCTGACTTGGAAACTGTGTGTGCCCTGTAATTGCATGTTGGCCAAACCAGCTCACTAAGTGACCGCCTGATGACTACTGCCTGGCCACATGGGACTAGCTGATGGCACAGTCTGCCTGGCCCGCAGCCGCCATGCCTTGAACCTAGTAGGTGCTTGATCAGTATTTGCTGACTGGTAGCTAGCCAGCCGGCCAGCTATCTGCCTGCCTGTCTGTACCTATCTGATCATCTGTGCCGGCTGACCAGGCTCTGTTCTCTGGGGCCATACCTGGTGGATGTCATCCATTCCGTTGCTTGCAAACTCAAAGATCAGGTCACTGGGCTGCAGGGCAACAGCCATGCTGTCTTGTCAGAGAGCTGACTGTGGGGCCTGCAGGGCCCACTGGAGCCGCGGTGTTTCCTTGATGAAAAGATGCTATTCAGATACCTTGAGCCTAGCACCTACTCCTTGAGTCACAGTACAATAGGGGCTGTAGAGAACTGGAGTAGGCGGTGGCCTAACCCAGGTTCAAGGCTGCATGCTGGGCTGGGCCAAGCGCAGGAGCGACCTACGGAGAAGGGAGAGATGGGGGCAGTGAGCCAGTCACCTTCCTTGGGTCCTGTTCCCAGGACAGACTGCCAGAAGAGGGATGGCAGAAAAAGGGGAAGACCGTGGGAACAGAAGGGCTGAGCCTTGGTGCCCGTCTGGGTCACGGGGACCTACGCCTGAGTGGACCCCAAAGATACGCAGTCTAACTCACTTACCACCCCATGTGGACAAGATGAGACAGAGAGGGACTTGGCGCACTCTCCACCCTGAAGATTAATCCCCAGGGTGTGGCCACAGGGGAAGCCAGGGCAGCCTGAGTGGCTTTGTGGATGGAGCGTGAAGAACCCTACAATTCCCTTGGCTGGGGAAAGGACCCCTGTGAGGGATCTGGGGTGGGGATATCTGGGTGCACAGGATGGTCTTCTAGACTCTGCCTGACTTAGTCCACCTTGGGAGTAGGGGCCGCTTAGTTCTGAAGGGCAGATTCCACAGAGGAAGTGATCCCTCACTATAAGGGTTGTGCTGTCAGGGCCAGCGACAGCGGATGGCACTCTCAGACTCGGCCACGCCTCCAGAGAGCCTGATGTCAGAGGGCCGGGGGGGCCACATGCCCTGCTCTAGTCACCACCCAGCCAACACGACCCGCTGGGGATGCCGGGCACAATGGCCTCTGTGCTGTATGTATGTGGCTTGGGCTCTTGGTTTATCTTTGCTTTCAGTTTCAAGAGTGAACTGTCACCCTGGGAGAGCCCCAGCTGGGGGAGGGGCCCACAGGAACCTTCCCCAGCCTCCAGGGCCAGCTCAGGGCCCCCTTTTCCAGGAAATCTGTCTGCTGCAGCCCACATGTCTCCCCTTTCCCAGAATGCCTCTGGCAGTCACAGTCTGCATCTCCGGCCCTCACATGGCACTGGGCCTCTGATTGTTTCCTGTGCTCCCTGCCCTTCTCAAGTCGTCGGCGTCGCACCGGCCTGGCTCCCAAAGCCCCAGCTCCCCTCCCACACCCCTCCCACCAAAGCATTCTCAGCATCTCCACCCTAACACTCAGGTTTCTCCATCTCCAGGTACCATGGCTCTGGCCTCGAGGGTTTGGCTTTGTGTGGCATCCACATGGTGTGTTGGTGTGGCGGGCCTATGATTGGCTTGGTTCAATCACGAGCACCTGAAGAACCAGCTCCATGCACCAGAGGAGGAGCCACACACTTGACCCCTGCCTCCTCGGCACTCCTTTGCCAGTGCCAAGGTGGCAAAACCTCCTCCTGGCCCAGGAAGAAATGAGGAACTTCAGAGAGGGGCAAAGGGGAGGAAAGGGAGGGGGACCACGGATGACCCTCCCAGATGACCATTCTCCCCGACAGGAGACACCCAGGCCTCTTCCACTTCCTTTCCGTTAGCCCACAGGGCTGGCTCCGCCCTCTCCCCACCCCCACACTCACCCCCACACCTTGCCACCCACCCCCAACCAAAAAACTTTGAGAAGTCACTCGACTCAACCTGGCAGGTCTGAGTTTCCCTTCGGGTGAATGAGAGGCCCAGCACAGCGAGGCTAGGACGGCCTTCCACCACCGGCGCCCACCCCCACCCCACCTGCACATGACCCACGTGACCGGGTGTCTGTGGCCTCCCAGAGAAGCCTTCCAGGGCCATTTATGCTTGGAAGGTCTGTCTCCCCCAGCCAAAGCGCCCCAAGGCCTGCATTCCGCAGCTCCCGCCCTCCCACAGGCCGGCTGTCTGCCCCCAGGAAGCGTTCTCATACTAATCAAATGAAAGGTGATCACTTTCACCTAATCCCACTTTGTCTAAACATGAAACTCCTGTGTCTGCCCCTCTCCCTCCAAGGTCATTCCGCCATGGCCTTTCCCTGCAGGTTTGCTCATCGCTCTGGCTTCTTTTCGCAGATCAGTGTTTGATGTTTGTGAGCTCTCTGCCTGGGGAACTTCTGGGCGCCTTCCTTACCTCCCCCATTAGAAAGCGGCTTCACTGAGGGCAGGGACGCAGGTGCTCCTCACTGATGAAGCTTAGCATGTGGTAGATGCCCAATGTGTGTTGGTGGAATGATCACAGTAATGAATGACACTGGTCAATCGGTACCAGTGAGGTGGGGTGTGTTCTCTGGCCTGTAAGTATATGCATGTGTATACTGGGTGTGGGGTGGGTGTCCAGTGGTCTAGCTTACAGGAAAGAGAGAAACTTGTGCGCTGTGTGTGTGCTATGTCTGTGTATTTTTGCATGGTAATTTACAACCAGGAGCAGGAGTTGGGGAGGGAGTTCCCTGTGGGTGTGCGAGCACACTGCAGATAATATGTATGTGCCGGGTGTGGGGACAAGTGCGTGAGAGCCTCTCTGTGTCAAAGGGCTTTGGTCCTGGTCGGGCCAGCAGAGCCACAAGCACGGTCATCGGTTCCTCCTCCTCCAGGCCTGCCTCCGTGAGAATGACAAGCTCGAGCTAATACTAGCTGCTGCTGGCTGGTAGAAGCTGGCTGTGGTGAAGTGGGCTGGGGCGGGGCCTAGCGGCCACCACCACCCAGCCCCACCCCCCCAACATGGAAAATTCAAAATCCTCTTGCTTCCCAGGGGGAGCATGCCAGAGCAGAATGTGTATGTGGCCCATGCATCCTAGGGGTGAGCCCCCAGGGTCCGCTCTGCTGGGGGGGTGTGGTAGGAGAGGGAAGGCAGCTCTGCACTAGATTGGATGGAGCCCTTAGCCATCAATGCAAAGAGAGATTTGAAATAAAAGAAAGGCAAATCCAGTTGCCTTCTCTAAGTATCAGCATATCTCAGTATCCAAATTCAGGATTCTTCAAGTCTGAAGCTAAGGTGAACTCTGTGTGTGTGTGTGTGTAGGGCAGGATTGGCTGTCCTACTCTCTTGGTCAAGGCTAAGAAAACTCTCCCTTCACCCCTATGGAACCTTCCAGTCCAGAAGCTTTCACCCTTCCCCCTTCAGATGTTTGAGGATTTGAAAGTGAGAGGTGGGGAGCAGTCATTTGCATGTTCACTCACTCTCCCCCAAGTCCCTCAAAATAACCTCCCTCTCCCAGGAACCTGAAACCAAAGAAGCCACCAGCACAGAAGGCCCGCCCTGCTGGAGGCCAGAGAGGCCCACACAGGGGCTCCCCTCCTCAGAGACGCTCTGGGACACAGATTCAGCTGCCTAGAGGCCTGGACACTGCCTTATCGGTGAGTGGGGGGCTAGGGAGGTCCACAAGGACCCTGGGCTCACCTGGTAACCCATAGTAACCAGTGCTGAGCTCCTCCCACCCCACCCCTTCATTGCAAAGCTCACAGCTGGCTCCAGTCAAAGTCCACTCCCAGAGTGGCAAGAGCTCTGCTCCCTTTGAGGCCACTGCAGTATCCCTGGCTCCCAGGGCCTGTCCTGCTTGGGCTGAAAGCAAAGCCTCTGTGAGAGCATATGGCCCCAGCTACTGAACGTGTGTGTGAATGTGTGTGTGCAGGCACACCACAGGAGGGAGCAAGCAAGCGAAGGCGCCCACATCCCGGGCTTGCAATGCACACCTCTGGCTCTCTGTGGTTGTGACTGCATTTCAAAACCAACATAGCAAAATAGAAGTGGTTTGGGCTGTTTCTGCGTCATCACAGCTGGGCCTCCTTCAGACCCTCTCTAGGGCTGTCACTGGAACACGTCAAGCGGTGTCCAGCACTCACCCATTGGGGCCTCCTCCACAGGAAACAGCCCCAATGTGAAAGCCACGTCCGCAGTCTCCGTGGAGCAAGTTTAAATCTACAGCCGCTCAGCCGAGCCAATGGCTCTCACAGAATCGCTAATAACACCCGTGGCATTTTCACACACGCCAGCAAACATGGAGGCCAGATGGTCAGCCAGGCCCGCAGAGCAGCGTTCTCACGTTCCTCATCCTCTCACAGCCAGCCCTCACTCCTGAAATACCCCGTCCTCCCTGAAACCTTTCTGGAATTCTCTGGAAAGGAAGTGACAATTTCCTTCATGCCATTTCCCACTCCCTCAACACTCCTCCCCCACAACCACAAACAAAGTGGAAACTACCCCAGGAATAGCTGTACCCTCCACTTAAAAACAGCCCCTCCTCCGGCTAATAGTCATCAAGCAGCATATTTGCACGCGGCACCACGTGATCAGAGACAGAAGGTCAGACCCAGGGGTCCAGTCTGCAGCCATGGACCAAGCAGAAGTAGCCCAAGTGTGGGACTCCCCTACAATCTTGGTCCAACTAGGGCTGGCCTCCAGTCAGCCAGCCGAGCCCCCCTCCTTGAGCAAAATGCCCAGTGAAGGGGTGCTTGCCACAGCGATTTTGTCAGCTTCTTCTACTCTGTTCCTGCCTCCTACCACCCCCTCCATCTGAGATGAAATCAGGAAGAGGGAGGGAAAAAAATAAATGTTTTGCAAGCTCTGTTGATTGGGGTTTCTCTGTGCTCATTTACAAGAAACCCAGTTTCCTTCCTTGGCCCTCGGTCACTGCCTGATTCCTTGTAGGGTTTGTCAGAGCTCTCACGGTGAGGCAGGCCCGGAGCTCTTCTCCCACTGTCCCTGCCCTTTCTCAGCTGCAAGCTTGCCCCTGCCTTCCCAGCCCCACAGCTGGCCCCATGGAGGGGCAGTTAAGGCTCCAGGCTGCAAGCACAGAGACACATGCTCCTGTTTCTCCAGGAGACCATCAGCCTTCTCCTGGCTGCATCCCAACAAGAGGTGGGCCCACAGAGAAGACAGCCATCTTTCTGGGCTCTGCTTTCTGTCATCCTTAAAGTGGGTGAGGGCCGAGGGGAATCCAGGCCTAGTAGGGGCTCACCAGGGTGTCTCGGGTGAAGATGGTGGTAGAAAAGTGCTTTGAAAATTAACACACTCATTCAGATGACAAGTTACAGGTGACCTCCCAGAGACCAAAGGGGACTGGGGACCCCATTAAGCTCCCGGAAGTGCCCCCATGGCTCTAGAACATAGACAGGGTGGGCTGCAGGCTGCCAGATGTCGCCTTGGAGGGGGCTGGCTCCTTTGCTAAGGTTGGGGGCCTTGCAGGAGGGACAGGCGGCTGTGGTTGGAGGGGTGCTCCCAGTCCCCTGTCCTCACCACCTCCACCCGGCCCCAGCCCTCTGGGTTGTGGTTATGTGGCAAGAAGAGCACTACAGAAGCCCCAGTAGGGGAGGAGAGGTGGGGGGAGGGTTATGTCAAAGGGAACCTATTTCTCAGCTTCCCTGACTCCCAGGGGCCTGACCTGAGAAAGCTGAAAGAGCACCCCCTGGAGGTGCCTGCAGCCACCACACCCTCCTCTCCAGAGCTCCAGGAACCAGGAGGAGGCCGAGAACTCCCGGGAAGAGGAAGAGAAGAACAAGTCAGTGATGAGGAGGACAGGCTGCAGGAAAAAGGCCAAAGCCAAGTCTGAGGCAGCTCCAGAACCCCCAGGGGGGCGCACTGCCAGCCACAGCCTAGGTGAAGACCTCAGAGGTTTCTGCAAACCGTAAGGGCACAGGCGAGAAGCTTTGCCTTGGGGCTTAGGTAGGTCACCTTCTTCCTCTGTGAAACGGGGACACCCTCCCTAGCACAAAGGGTCATCATGGAAAGCCAGAAAGTTAACATAGGTGAAAGCTCTGTTACATTCCAAGTGTGTTTTTAGATTTCTGGGTCAGATTTGTGTCTTTCAGGCTGAGGTCATGCATTAAGCATTCATGATATCTTTACCTACATGGACAGGAAGAAAGGGAAATGGAGGTAGTGGGATGAAATGGACACTGAGGGGGACATAACCAACAATTATCAAACATGGTAGAGAGCAGAAACAAGTTTGACTATGGGGAGGGGGTGCATGAGATTGGCTGGTGGGGGGACCACAGGGAAATCAGGGGGATAAGTGCATAGGTCTTGATCCAGAAAGCAACTGGGAGTCACTGTTGATTCTTGAGCAAGGGAGGAGCACAAAACAAGCAGTTCTCTAGGAAGATCAGTTTGATCTGACTGAGTGGAGGAGATGGAAGGGGACCAGATCGGTGGCTGGAACCAAGGAGGTGACTCTCGGGTCCACCCTGAAGGAATAAAATGACAGAGAGTGGGGTCATATAGACTTGTAAAGACCCCAAGGTCGCAGCCAGTTCTTCCCATGAGAATGGTAAAAAGACAGAGATTAAGGCAGGAAGTATGGCAAGAACATGAGTTCAGTTCAGACATTTTGAAGTTGGGATGATCTTAAAAAAACCAGGATTAATAATGGAACAAAAGACGGCCCAGAGAGTCATTTTTGCTAAACACACACGTCTATACACATCTCCTGGCAGGAAGAGTTTCCATGAGCCTTCAGTGGCCAGAGAAGCAGGCCTGGCCTGGTGAGGCTTACATTCCGAACACTGTGGCAGGAAGCCACGTGTGCTGAATGAAAGATGCTCTGCCACCCCGCCCCTGCCCCTAGGAAGTCTATCTGCTTCCATGGTGGGGGCGGGACACGGACAGACACACTGACCAGAGACTAATTAAAGTTACTAGTGGTTTTTTTTATAAGCTGGGGCAATCTGTGAGTAGATACCAACAGGATATTAAGTCAGATAACTTTTATTGGAGGGACAGCGTTCTTTGTTGAGGTCCCTGCCAGCACGTGTCCTAGAAACAAATGCAGAGGCTCCCCACTCAGATCGAGGGCTCCCCCAGTTGGGAGGGGCGGCTCCAGGTTGAGACCTGCTTTCTTCCAAATGCCTCCTTCCACTGCGGGCCACTTTCCAGGTGAGCAGAAGCAAGGGGCAGTCCAGTATCCTGTGCACAAAGGATAAGGTGGAAAAGAGCCCATGGGTGGGGGTGGGCAGGCAGGGAGGGCAGCTTGAGCCCCGATGTCACCGTGAGCTCCTGGGGCTCCTCCCCACACGACTGAAAGCCTCTCCTTGATTCAGTCTCAGGATGTGAAAGTTAAAAGGGCCCTGAAAGATCAGCGCATCCATCCTTCCTGTCATCTGGCTGCAGAGTTCTCGAGGAAGAAGTGACTTGCTCAAGGTCACACAGCTAGTCGCTGTGACTCCTAGGTGACCTTTCTTCCTCCCCTCCTCATTGTCTCTAGGCAGCCTCAACAAAGCCAACCCTTTCCTCTGGTGAGGACAGACAGCAGTCCGAGACTCAGGGCTGGCAAACAACAACGAGGCCACACATGTGCAGAACGCATTTAACTTTTGCACTTATTTCCCCACCTCTGTGCCTTTGTTCACACCGTCCCCGAGGCCCAATATGCCCTTTCCCAATTTCTGCAGCTCCGATTCCCATCCGGCACTCAAGATCTGAAGCAAATGTCACGTCCTGTTCAAAGCTTTACCTGCTTTCCTCTCACCTGACGAAGGCTCACCTCCCTCACCACCTCCTCTTCTTAATGCTTTACGTGCTAAATTCACCCCACCATCTATTTTTGTGTGCTTGGTGAGCTAAGGATGGTTTTTACTTTTTTTTTTTTTAATGATTGGGGGGAAAAAGTCAAAAGAAGAATGATATTTCATGCCACAGGAGTATTATATGAAGTTCAAATTTCAGTGTCCACAAAGAAAGTTTTATTGACACGCAGCTACACGCATTCGTTTATATATTGTCTGGGTGGGTTTTGCATCATGAGTTGTTGTGACAGAGTTCCCATGGGCCATAAAGCCTACATGATTTACTGTGTGGTCCTTTAAAAGAAAAGTTTGCTGACTCCTGGACTAAAGGCTTCACTCCCCTTCAGAGGGAATACATTCATCAAGTTCCTTTCAGAGAAGAATGTCACAGACTCAGAGGTGCCTGGAGGGAGCCGTGGAACATCAAATACAAACTCTAGATTTTCATCAGAATGTTCTGGCCCACGATGTGACCTTGAGTAAGTCACTATTGCTTTGTGGATCTCAGTTTCCTCAGGCCGCACAACGAGGCAAGGGGTGGGGGGGCGGTGGAGGTGGGTGGGGTGGGGGGGTTGGACAGCATGGCCTCAGGCCCTTTCTGGCCCTGTGATTTAGAGACTCAGCAGTGTCCTGCATTTCCAACTCACATACTTTTGAGCAGGCACCATTCTGATCATTTTCTCTCAGAACAAGACCTCACAGAAGGCGCCCCTCCTCAGCTGTGGTTTTCCCTACCATGTGGACCCCCCCCGACCCTTCCCTTCTGCTGCCCTTCTCTCTGAATTCTTCTCCCTGCAAAATGAAGACGGCCTCCTCTGAGGAAGCACCCCCACCTCAGTGGTCCAGGAGCTTTACTGTGGGGGTGGGGGTGGGTAGACGAAGGGAGAGAAGGACTCTCAGCTCTCCTTGGCTCCCAGAGCCCACAGCAGACAGGCAGGAGACAGGGCCAGCCCTCCCCGCACCCCTGCTCTGCCAGAGGAAACAGCCCCTCTCTGCCACTTCCTGTCCCAGGGGTTTCAGCAGTTTCCCCTTCAGGGCCTGCTGGCCCTCCCAGCCCCGCCCCTGCCCCACACAGGTCAGAGAGTGCAGAGAGGGGAGGGGCCCTGCGAGTGAGTGGGGACAATCCCTCACTGGAAGGCTGAGGAGACAGTTGTCTACACAAGGGGGCGCCCCAGCAGCTCTTCTGCCAGCCTGCTTGGGCCAGGGGAGCCAGGACCTGGGTGGGAGGTGGAGTTGCCTCCATAAACCCTCTCCTGTTAGCAGATACGTAGAGGTGAGCTCATCGCTTCACCTGGTGATCACCTCGGGGAGCAGAGTGCGCCTGCTGGGTAAAAGACTGGGCTGTAAATGCTGAGGTCAATGTCCACCTGGGCTGAGGGCCAGCCCTGGGCGGCTTCACATGGGGAGACATGTTGAAGCAAGAATGCCTGGGGATACCAGGCCAACCACAGGGGTTATTTCGGAGGAGCAGGTGACACTGAAATGAATGGCACATCATAACTTTGCATGATTTTGTCCCTAGCACTGAGGGCAGAGGCAACAATGGAGAGCAAAGTATTCTATTACATGCGAGTCAAGGGTGGTGGCATTTTCTAGGTGATGGAACAGGAAGCTATCACATTCCATAGCTGCTGCTGATTTGGTGTGGTGACTTCTACTTGTAAATGCCTCCCAGTTGCCTTTGCAAGGCGGTGCTCCTAGCAGTGGGGCTGGATGCCCACAAGGGACCAGGGCAGGTGACCCAAGGCCATGGGTCAGAGGAGCAGCAGCCACCTGAGGCTCTGCACATCTGCCCAGTTGTTAGTTCTCCTGAAGACAGGTTAGAAGTACATGACAATGGTTCTAGAAGCCTCAGTGCTTGGGATGAGGTCCTCATAGTGGGTAGATGTAACCACCTCAGCCCTCTGTGGTAATATTGTTCCATGAGGTTCAAGTAGCAGTGAGCAAAGCTAAGGAGACCCATAGAAATGGTGGCTCTGAGAAGACCAACAAAAATGGATTGGAAGATGGTCTTGCTACCTCTCTCGGCTCTGAGAGATCATCTTCTTGGGCTTTTGACCAAGAGTCCAGCCCAAGCAGGCCTCCTGTCAAGAGAGCAATCTGGCTTTGCCCTCTGCCCTCTCCCTCTATGCCTCCAGGGCCAAAAAGAGCCAGCACCTCTGCCATAGGACCCATCGCCCGTGAGGGGACTGCCTGCTCCGCCCCATGAGTTGGAGTGAATACTGCTTCACAGCTGGTATGGAAGATGCCAAGGAAGCGTCAGAGACAACATCTGGATGTGCACCTGGGCCCCTGCCAGCCCCTCCCTACATCTGCAGTGCAAACCCAGGGCCAGGGCTTGGTTATAAGCCCGACTCAGAACTGGTGGCACGTGTTTGGAAAGCACATCTGACTGGGTGGAGGAGGTGGAAGCACTTGAGATCACTGCCAGCTCAGGGCCAGCGCTTGCGGGGTTGGCACCAATCTGAGCTAGGGCTGGGCCCAGGGTGGCAGGTGTGACCGTCGTGGCCTCGGCCATGGGCCTGTGGCAGGAGGGGCAGGGGGGCGTGGGTACTTGTTTAAAGCGGGCAAGGTTTTCCTTTTGCGCCCTCGGATATCACTCTGGGCTGCTTCCTCTGCTTCTGGGGCAGGAGACCAAAGAGTAACCATTACAGGGAGACAGGACAGCATGGATTTACATCTACTGGGTACGAGCGTGGGCTTGATGTCACACCAGGCACTTTCCATAGGCTATCTGTTTTCATTCTTACAACATCCCAAAGTAGCTAGTCACTGGCAGAGCCCAGGTTTGAAGCCAGGTTTATTTCCAACTACTGTGCTCTTTGAACTTTGTTTTCAGTTACATGTATTTTGGTAGTAATCCTGTTTTAATAGTTCCATTTTACAAACAGCACAAGTAAGACCTAGCAAAGATGAGGTAACATGACCAATGTCACACTGCCTGTCAAGAGCAGAGGCAGAACTCAAACCCAGGTCTGTGTGACCTCAATGTCTGTGCTCTTCCCATGCAGCCCCATGCTGGCGACCATCTGCTCAGAGTCCTAACTCTATACCCAGGGTTGAAGGCTCAGAGCCCCTATGAGATCCTTCAACTAAGGCTTCCCATGTCCTAGTCCCCTTTAGGCTCCATGTGATAGGTGAAACCTAATTTCCTGGGCAAAGATGCACCCAAATGGAGACGAGTTGAGCCCTTGTGGAGGATAAGTACTGTGGAGTAGGAGTGATGAAGTTTCTGGTGATGAAGGAGTCTGCCCCTATTCCTGTACCTTAGGAGCCTGTTTCCAGAGGGTTCCTGGCTCCAGATCCGGAGTGGCCTAGGCATGGTCCCTGCCCCATAAATACACACTCGCTCTCAACTTACACATAATTTAAGTCTGGGTTCTTATCTCAGGGTGTTGGTTCACATATTTACTCAAATATTTATGGAAAGTCAGAACTGAACACCTCATAGGTGCCAGGTCTGTGGCCTGGGGCCTATCATTGGGCCCACCCTATTCTCTGTGGTAAGGTCTATTCGCATGTAAGCCCCCCACCACCCCAGCCGGTAAGCTGGGTTAGCACATCTGCCTAAACGATATTGCTGGGGTTTTTCCCCTCAAAACACTTCTATAGCAAGTGTCTCTTCAAAATTGAGGCTCGGAGGCTTGGGGAAAAGGGCGAGTGACTGCTATTGGGTATAGTTTCGTTATGGGGTGATGAGGATAGAACTGCTCAGACCACACTCCAAGTCTTCTTACTTCTGACTCCAAGGCTCCCTTCCTCCCATCAGCCTCCCCATAACCCTGAGCAACCATAACTGCTGAAGTTCAGCGACTGTGCAAGGCAGCATGAGGCATGGTGGCGGGGTCTTAAGCAACATGGTAGGAGTAGAAAATGCTCTAGAGCTGGGCCTTTAACCTAGGTCTCCATGAGCATGGCCAGGTCCCTGCCCCTCTCTGAACCCCAGCATCCCCATCTGTTAAGTGAAGTGGTTGAGTTTGGTGATCCTTCACAAAAGGCTCCACCAGCTCTGACCCTTTGAGGTTCTCATTATAAAGCACTGCAGGATGGAAGAGATTGGCATGTCGGATACTGGATTTTTCTTGGAGTGCTGCAAGGAGCTGGCTGCGACTATGTGTTCCAGCTGATGCTCCTCACAGGCATGGTGACAACCAGGACTTTCCTGCAAAAGTCACAAACTCTCGGAGGATTTCACCCCTCGGTTTCTCTATGGGGGGATGAGGCGGGGGCTTGGACCTGATTTCACTCCTCTCCACCCGCTGCCCCTGCTCACCCGCAGTGCTAGGTGGTAGAATAACCCTTCATGAGACTCACTGATCACATCCTTTGGAGATGTCGTGAACCAGGTTCTTGGCCGAGCGCCCAGGCCACCCCCAGTTGGTGTGGAGCTTGCCTCCGCGGTGGAGGGAGTGATCGCTGCCGGCCACCAATCTAGTCCCCGCTGGACAGGATGTTTCCACATCAAGCCCCACTTCCTGCAGCTAGGCCTGGGCTCCGGTTTCCCCCTTCTCCTGCCATCTGGTCGCCTGCCCTCTGCCCCTTCCTCTTGCTGGGTGTTTACAGGCTGCCTTATCAGCCTGGGGAATCTGGGCCTCACCCAGTCGGCTGCCCCGCCCCGCCCGGCGCAGCCGCCCCGCCCAGGGCCCTACCTGGTGTGGTTTCGTCACTCCAGGCCGGCACCCCTCCATCCCCTCCCCACCGCAGGCGGGCCGGGGTGTGGATGAAGGCTTGCGCCTGCCAGAGCGAGACCTGAATATTCATAGCGAGCCGTCCACCTGGTCCAGGCATTCTCTCTCTATTGCCACGGTCTCTATCTGCAGGCTGTGGGGATAGAAATGAGGCCCTCGGGCTGCAGAGGAGGCCAAGTTTGGCCTGGAGAGCCTCCGCCGCCGACAGTTCTCTTCTCAGCCACCCAGAAATAAGCGGTGCCGGGCGAGGGGCAGCACGAGGGTGGAAGGCTCTGAGGCTGTTTTGTTTTTAACTGAAGAGTACTCCATGCTGCGGGTGAGGCCGGGGAGGACGGAAGGCTAGGGAAACTGTGGGCACAGACTTGAGGGCCTCCTGGGTTCCACCGTTGTCTCAAGCCCACCCAAAGGCTAGGATGAGGCCTGAGCTAACCACTGAGCAGGTCTGATGACTTCCCCTCAGAGTACAAACAGCTTAGATTTTTCCATTAAATGAGTTTGAATCAAGGAAGGAGACTGTGGGGGACATTGGGCAAATGAGCATGCAGGAGGTGATGGATTTCTTTTCCAGCACTTTGGGCTAAAACCTTGAAACTTCAAGTTCTGACCTGTCCCTAGTCAGCTCCCACAGGGACAGAGCCTGCTTGCTAAAGCTGACCAATCCCAATAGCCAGAATCAAAGCCACAATCCAAACCCGGATCCTCCCTCATCTTTCGGTTGCTTCACTGAGAAGTCAATTAAAATATGTTCAGGCGGTAGATTGCGGGCATTCACAGTATAGAAAAAAAAATGCCATACTTCAAAGAACTTGTATGAAACTGTGTTTTTCTAGGTCTTTGAGATAGAATTTAATAGTTTGGGGCACTTGGGTGGGAAAGTTTGGAAAAACTCTGCTCAGGCAATTTTGCCATTAATGGGCTATGTAACCACAGGCATGCCATGTCACATGGCTCTCACAGCCCCGGGCTTCCCCCGCCCCCTCCACCATAGATTTCATGCTACTCAGAGCTTCTCACAAGCTTACTGACCCTAGTAGCAGTCAGGGCTCCGCAGGTCATCCCACCTCCCCAGGAACAGCTTCCCACCACTCAAAAATAATAAACCATTTACTGTTAATGTGTTAATGGGCGATACTGGGTTAATGTGTCACCTCTCTCCTCAACACATTTTCATTTTAAAAGGCCATCTGGAGCTACCCTGCTTTAACTTAAGGAGTGGCTCTGCAGGTTAATAGGGGGGCAGGTGAGCGAGGGAGTGTTTCTTGCTGACTCTGCCTCCCATCATACCATTAACCCTGGAGCAGGCCTTCCCCATCTCCTCCCCATGCCTGTAGTTTCTGTTGGGAAGCTGTATAGAGGGGATGTGAAAGTCTTTGAAAAGCTAACCAGCCCTGGGGCAGCAGAAAGCCCATTTGACTGGG
The DNA here is from genome assembly GCF_001704415.2 of Capra hircus. Classification (NCBI taxonomy): domain Eukaryota; kingdom Metazoa; phylum Chordata; class Mammalia; order Artiodactyla; family Bovidae; genus Capra; species Capra hircus. The sequence goes on along the minus strand of NW_017190167.1, from coordinate 67,323 downwards.
CATGAGGAAGAGTAAGTTCCAGGCAGGGCCCTGCCTCTGCCGAGCTCCTCCCCCAGCCTCTGAGCTGGCGCCAGCTCCTACTCCAGGGCACACATTTAGATCTATGGCTGTGGCCACACCAGCCATGCTCAGCAAGGCCTTACAGTCCAAGCTCATCTGCTTGGTTTCCAAAGGTCTTTCACAGTCTAACCCCACCCTACCTACTCAGCCTCATTTCCCATGATTTCCCAACTCAAGCCTGGGCTTCAAGCCCAGTGGTCTCCTCATGGTCCCCTGAGGGAACATTCCAGGCTCATTCACGGAGTTTCTCAGGCCTGCCAGGCCCTCACTGCTCTGTTTTAGTTAATCAAACAGTGCCCATCCAGCAAGGTCCCAACCAAGTTCCCCAAATCTATGGAGCTGGTTTTGCCCTGATAACTAGCGTCCACACCCATGGGGCCCCCTTCTAAACTCCCAGAGTCCTTAAATTCCACCACAAGATCTCTTAATCCCAGGCAATCTTGAATTGCTCTTTAATTATTTCATGTGTATGTCTTATTTCCCCAACAGGCTGTAAAATTCATGGGATCAAGGTCTATTTTATCTTCTCCTGACTCTAACACAGGTCTGGGCATTCATGAACTAAGCCCATGTAAATTCTCAGCCCAAGTGAAATCTCTGGAATAGAGACCCCAAGTCCTGCTAGATCTGAGGGCTATAGTCTAGGGGTGGGAACAGGAATAGAATTAGGGAGCAAAGGTCCCCAGGCTCAAATATTACTTGTCTTCTCTTGCTTCAGGCCTCTACTAATGAAAACACATACCAGCTAGAGTCATTTATTCCAAACATCATCAAGAAGGCAGTTGATCAATCAGGTCATCATCAAAGCACTCTTTCTTTGTACAAACCACAGTGTTTCTACCCCGTGAATATTGGGTGCTGGTCTGATCACTGAACCCTCAGGAAAGACTTCAAAACACTGGATCAGTTCTAAGAGCTAAAATGATTCAAGAGAACGGGATTCAAGGATAACTTTTTTTAAAAGAGGCCTTTCGTTTGCTAGACAGACAAGGTTGAAAAGGGATAGATGACTGGCATCTAGAAAATGATAATCATGAACACTGCACCAAAAATAGGTATAAATGAAGGGCAAATAATAAATGGTTCTATTTTGCAAATGTAAGGTTAAGGAACTCTTTACTGAAGGATATCAATGAAAAGATTAAGCATCTTCTAAAAATGACAGTAGCATCAGGCTCATCCATGATTATAAAATAAGATCACAATAGCACAGCTAAACATATCTGTTATAACAATTAATGTAAATAAAATAAATTCTCAAGTATCAAAAGAACATGATATTATAAATAATCCATAAGGATATATTGCACAGCACAGGGAATATAGCCAGTATTTTATAATAACTCTAAATAGCATTTAACCTTTAAAAATTGTGAATCACTATGTTATACATCTGAAACTTATATGCAACCCACTCCAGTATTCTTGCCTGGAAAATTCCATGGACACAGGGGCCTGGCAGGCTGCAGTCCATGGGGTACAGAAGAGTCAGACACAACTTAGTGACTAAACAACAATATATCAATGAAAAATTATATTGACAATCTGATTCTAAAATTCATATGGAATTGCAAGTGACTTAAAATAGGCAAAACAACTTTGATTTCTTCGTTCTTTTTTTTTTTTTTTTGGCTGTGCCATGCAGAATGTGGAATCCTAATTCCTCAACCAGGGATTGAACTCACGACCCCTCCATTGAAAGCTTGGAGTCTTAACCACTGGACCACCAGGGAAGTCCCCAAAACAACTTGGATAAAGGACAAAGTTGGGGGACTAATACTATCTGATTTTGAGAATGATTATAAAGGCTACAGTAATCAAAACAATTGGTACCAGCATAAAGATAAACAAATAGATCAACAGAACAGAATATAGAGTCCAGAAATAAGCTTACATAAGCTGGATGAAAGGACAACTGTATTAGACTAATGATAGCTTTTTCAACAAGTGATGCTGGAATAACTGGATACCCATATTTTAAAAGAAATCAAATGGATTTCTACGGCTCGTCATAGAGAAAAATTAACTTGAAATTGATCAAAGACCAAAATGTAAAACCTAAACTATAAAACTTCTAAAACAAACTGTATAAGACAAAATATTTGTGACCTAGGGCTAAGCAAAGCATTCCAAGATAGAACACCAAAAGCATGATCCTTAAAAGTCAAAATTGATTGATTGGACGTTATCAAAATTGAAAACTTCTGCTCATCACTGTGAAGTGAATGAAAAGATAAGGCACATACTCAGACAAACTCTTTGCAAAGCATGTATCTGATAAAGATCTCCTACCTAGACTATATAAAAAATTCTCAGAACTCAACTACAAGAAAACAAAAAAAAGTCAATTAAAAATGGGCAGAAAATTGAACAGATACATCACCAAAGTAGATATATAGATGACAAATAACAACATGAAAAGATGTTCTACATCATCAGTCATTAGGGAAATACAAATTGAAACCACAATGAGATACCACTGCACACCTATTAGAATGACTAAAATTTGAAGACTGCCCACACCAAGTGTTAGCAAGGATGTAGAATAAATGGAACTTTGATAAATTGCTGATGAAATGTAAAACGGTACAATGACTTTGGAAAACAGATTGGTTTCTTAAAAAGTTGAACCTACAACTACTATATGATCCAGCCATTCCACTCCTAGGTATTTGACCAAGAGAAAAAGACACATATAGCCATAGAAAGATTTGTACAAAGAAGTTCACTGAAGCTTTGCTTGTAATAGCCAAAAACTAGAAAAAAATAAAAACAACCACCAAATGTCCATCAACTGATGAACAGATCAACAGTATATGGTATTATCCAAACAATGGAATTCTACTTAGCAATAAAAGAATGAAACATTGATGTAGAAAACAACATGGATGGACCTTAAAATAAATGTGCTGGATGAAAGAAGCCAAACAAGGAGAGGATACATTCAATATGATTCCACTTATATAAAACTCTAGAAAATGCAAACTGTTACAATGAGTACTAAATAAGCCCTAGAACTCAAATGCACAGTGTAGTAAATGTAAACAACAATATTGTATTAATAATCATCAAACTTGGTAAGAGACTAGAATTTAATCATTCCAATCACTAAATAGGATAATTACGCAACGATAGAACTGCTAATTATCACTATGATATATAATCATGTCAAATTACCACGTTGTACACCTTAACTTTACACAATGTTATATGTCAAATACAGACGGTCCGTAACTTAATGATGGTTCACTCAAGACTTTTCAACTTTACAATGGCATAAAAACGTTACACACTCAGTAGAAATCCTACTTCCAATTTTGAATTTTGATCTTCTGTGATCACAAGGATAAACAACCAATACACTTACAACCATTCTGTACCCAGACAACCATTCTGTTTTTCACTTTCAGTACAGTATTCAATACATTACATGAGATACTCAACACTAATACTCTGGCCACCTGATGTGAAGAGCCAGCTCACTGGAAGAGACCCTGATTCTGGGAAAGAGTGTGAGCAGGAGGAGAAGGGGGTGACAGAAGATGAGATGGTTGGATCTCATCACCAACTCAGTGGACATGGATTTGAGCAAACTCTGGGAGATAGTGATGGACAGAGGAGCCTGGCACGCTGCCGCCCATGGGGTCATGAAGAGTCAGACACAACCTAGTGACTCAACGACAACAACAGTATTCAATAAATTACATCAGATATTCAACACTCTATCACAAAATAAGCTTTGTGTTAGATGATTTTGCCCAACTGTAATTTAATGTAAGTGTTCTGAGCACGTTTAATGTAAGCTAGGCTAAGCTTTGGCACTCAGTAGGTTAGGTGTATTATATGTATTTTCAACTTCCGATTGGTTTATCAGGATGTAACTTTATTATAAGTCAAAGAAGATCCGTACATTTCAATTAAAAATGCATACTAATTGACAGTCACATAAAGTAAATAAGTAGTTGCTCAGGATAGGGGCGCAAGGAAACTCTTGGGGGTGATTAGTTTCATGAGTATATACATATGTCAAATATTATCAAAGTGTACACTTTAAATATATGCAGTTTATTGTGTGTCAACATTGCCTCAATAAAACTGTAAAAGAGAAAGAAAAAGGTCCTCAGATTGGGTAAAATAACAACAGCAGCATTTACTATGTAATTTTAGCAAATAGTATTATTGCATAATTTAACTATGCAGTAATATCACCATATGACAGCAGTGAAGACAAAAGAAGCAAGAATACGCATCTTTCCTGAAAAACACATCCCTTGGTGCTACCCGTGGAGACGAATTCTGAACCTGGGAAGTTACTGAGTATACTGACTCGAATGTGTTTTGCTGTTTTATCTTTGGCTCACTCCCATGCCTACTTCATTGTCCCACCGAGCCTGGAAGGCCCCTAAAGCTTAGCCAACGTGCTCTCTTTCCTCCTTTGAACGGCTATGTGCCCTCTCACCTCCAGGAAGCCTTCCCCAATAAAGCTAAGGAGGGAGAAGAAAGATCTTCCTCTAGGTATGCCCTCCTTGAACCCATTATTACCTATTCTTCAAACCCTAAGTGCCACAGGCTTGTTGGCACTTCAGCTCCTGCCTGTTGTGAAGCTAAGTGCATGTGTATGACCAGAGCTCCAGAATCAGGTTTAGGTTTTAGTCCCCACAGGGGCCTGGGCCTACTGTGTTTTTTTTAGGATCAGGGTGGCGCCAAGAAAGTGGTCACTTAATGAGACAGGTGTTTTCTGTGCATGGATTCTCACAGAATTAGTAGAGCTAAACTAGCCTCTCTGGGGGCATTATGGAAAAAAGGCATTATCTGCTAAATCTATGTCTTAAGTACCTCCTTGTTATCAGGTCATCAAGAATCTGGGGAGGTTAAGACTAATTGCCCACTCTCCCATCCCTCAAGGCCTAGGGGCGGGAACCAAGGGACAGAGTGAAGCAGCTCAGGGGTGGTTCAAGGGTGGTCTAGGGCCTCCTGCCCCTGTGGGTGGCCACAGGCACCTCAAGCAAACACAACCCATTTGCAAGCAGATGGAACCTCCAAGTTACTTTCTGGGAGGCCTTTGGAATGGGAATGGCCTCCCAGCCCCTCAGGAACTCTTCTGGGCAAAGGCGGGGTCCCAGCCCCAACCCAAGGCCTCAGTTCTAGTGAAAGAAGGGAGAAAGTGAGCAGTGGTTGGCCAGTTGGCTCCCAGAATTCTACACTCAGTAGGGTAAGAACAACAAACTGATGATTGCTAAATACTTGCCAGGGGTGGAACATGAGGCCTCCTCTCAAAGGAACAAATTCACTCTTATTCCTGCAGCGAATGAATATCGAGATGAACATGGTGACGAGATAAAGATGGCAAAGTTAATAAAAATGTTCAAGACTTGATTTCTGCTCTTTACTACAGCACTCCCTGTAGTAAAGAGAAAGATTTTATTCTGATTTTTTTTTAATCAGAAAGATTTTACTACACACACACACACACACACATCTTTTTCCACATCCCTCTTTATCTTGTGTGATGGCAGAATTAACAAAAAGTTAGCAGAAAGATGTAGAAAATCTCCCTGTTGCTTTTATGAATGAGCATCATGTTCCCTGCCAGCACTGCCAGAGAAGCAGTTGATCCCTGGAGCCTGGTAAAGTCAAGGGTGTGGGAGGAGGAAACGATAAGAACAACAACAACAATAATAATAGCCACAGAATAATAGCAGCTCACACTTACTGGGTAGTTTCCATGTGCCAGGCATCATGCAAAGTGCTTTACGGGCATTATTTCATTTAACACTCACTCCATCCCTAGGAGAATGATTGTGTGATCAGTCCACAGTCACACAGCCAGTAAGTGACAGGCCTGGGATATGAATGCAGAGAGCCTGTGCTCTTCCTCCTCGGGACAATACCACACAATAGCATTCTTGAGAAGAATATAGGGCTCGACTGGAAGAGGAAGGGAGCTTTGGGAAGGGCAGGTGGAGTGAGAAGTGGGAAATGGCAGCACTGGGACCTAGGGCAAAGCTTCCTCAGTCTGGGCAAGTTGTTTAACCTCTTTCTTCTTGTTGATCTGGCTGAGAAATGTTCCGGCACTTTCCCTGGCCGACCCTCCTGCATCTGCCAGGGAAAGTGCCACTCCCTGCTGCTTAACCCTCCTCATCACCCTGCATAAGGAGGCTGGGTAGGGTCTCTGCCAAGAAACTCACCTTAGGACACAGTTTTCCCCGGATGAGAAGTCAGGGTACTCTGGTGTGTCTCTGTGATTTTGCAATGTGCTGGAGAGGGCGCATGCCCAGAGGGCAGAGAGAGGAAGACTGATGCCTGGGGTGGGGAGGGGTGGGGAGGGGGGTGGTATACGTGTGTCCAGGTGATTTCATCCAGTTAAATCCAACGAGGATCAAGTCTCCCCATCGTGTCCAGCCAGGAGAGATGCAAAAGTCACAGAACAACTACACGGCTAGTCCTTGCCCTCGCCCAGGGGGTCCGGACAGAAACATGTGGGACTCTCTAGACCTTTTAGCTCTTGGCTGGCTGAGAAAATGAAAATCTCCATCCTCTACCTGAACCTCTGGGCTGCCAGAGAAATCCCAGGACGCTGGGGCAAGTGAGACTCAACCAGTCGCCGCTGGTTGTGCACACCTGTGGTAGGGCAGTCATCCTGCCCCTTTGCTGCCCTCCGCCTCTCTTTTCCTCCTCTCTCCCCTCCAGGGCCTGTATGTGGTGGGGGGACGGGACGGGGGGGAGTTCAAAATGAAATCCCCTCCGCCTGGGAAAGCCTGGCCACCCTTTGTGTCTCATCCATCTGCGCTGGGCCCTCCACTTTGTGTATCTCCCAGAGTAGAGCTCCGGCTTTGCACTGAGCCACCCACACTGGCTGTCCTGATCTTTTATGTGACACACATGTTCCAAATGATTACCGAGGCTTCGAAGGTCAGTATGTAGCCAGGGAAGAGAAAGGTGGCTTTTCTCTCTTTTCGGCCTAGCTGGATCTCCCCCACACTGCCCCACCCCTTCAAGGTCTAGCTCAGAGTCGAGGCCGCACAAAGCCTGTCCTCGCTCTTCCTCCAGCTGCTGCTGATTTCCAAGCCCGGCCGCCTCTGGCCCCTGCTCCAAGGAGCACAATTTAGCACCTGACCAGCCACAGTCCTGGCAGCTTGTCCTCACCTTGGATTGTTTTCAGTGTCTTAGTCATCTCCCGCCACCCCCTTCCCTTGTCGCCCCCACAGCGCCTAGCAAGGGTTGGGCACACAGTAGGTGTTAATAAATGTCTGTTGAATTGAAACTCAGTGCCTCCTATGAGGTCAGAACCGTCATAAGCACCCCGACCAGCAGTTCCTTGGCAACCAGCACTGGGGTCCGAGCTACAGGGCATGAGCAGAGAGGCCGTTATTACAGGCCACGCAAGACTCAGCGGCTGGAGATTTGCAGGCAGGTTGGTGTTGATGAGAAAAGCCCCTGACCCTTAGGAAAGTGCCCATGGGATTCTGAGTACCTTGCATGAGTTTCTTTTCTCCCCTGCAGAACTAGTTTTCAGTCTGAGAACCACAAAGGGAATAAATTGGCAGTGAAGCCAGAAACCTCTTTGCAGTTTAGAAATCCTGGAGAGAGAACCAAGCCTGGGTTGGGGTCAGGCCCAAGACTGAAGGAAGAAGGCTGCCCAAGGCCCTTCTGAGCTTGGTGGGGGATCTCAGGGTGGGGGCTGGGGGCATAGCAAGTAGGGGGTTAGAGGGGCATCTGGGGGTGGCCCTAAGTAATGTCATCCTATCCTGGAACCCAGCAAATCACAGCACTAGATGCTTGCCACCTGTGGTCCACACAGGAATTGGGTCTCCTCGTCCCTCTTGTTCACCCAAATCTCAGGGCAGGCCTCTGTCCAGGGGTAGAATCCTGACCAGAGCCCAGCCTGTAAGAAGCCTCCAAGTCTGGGGTACCTGGCTCCCCACACTGGCTTTGAATTATGGTTATTTATATAGATGACCTAGCCATCCTCTCTGGTCCTCTCCCACATCCCCCACCCCGACTCTGGCCCACACCGGAAAGTACACACAGTTCACAGTGGTGTCTTCTTCACCTCTGCATTCCCCTCGCTCATAACTCAGTTGGTAAAGAATCCACCTGCAGTGCAGGAGACCCCAGTTCGATTCCTGAGTTGGGAAGATGCCCTGGAGACGGGATAGGCTACCCACTCCAGTATTCTTGGGCTTCCCTTGTGGCTCAGCTAGTAAAGAATCCACCTGCAATGCGGGAGACCTGGGTTCAATCCCTGGGTTGGGAAGATCCCCTGGAGAAGGGAAAGGCTACCACTCCAGTATTCTGGCCTGGAGAATTCCATGGACTGTATAGTCCATGGGGTTGCAAAAAGTCGGACATGACTGAGCGACTTTCACTTTCACTTTTTACTTTCAGTGCTGGGACTGGTTCTCAGCAAATGCTTGCTGAGTTAAATGTGAGTTTTAGGCCCCATATTAGACAATACCGTAAGGCTAGCTTGCGTTTATGGTTCTAAATAAACAGCTTATGTGTATTGACGTATTTGATCCTTGGCAAAACCTTATGAGGTAGATCTGATTTGACAGATGAGGAAACTGAGGCATACAGTTAACTGGGATCACACAGTTAGTAAATAACAGAGCTGGGATTTAGACCCAGACAGTCTGGCTCTAGGGATTGGAGGCAAAATGAAAATGTTGAGGGGAGAGAAGGGGCTTAGCAAGGACCAAGGCCAAACTTCTGCGCAGGGATTTCCCTGGGAAAGCAATCCCCTCAGCCTGTGTCTGGCTGGGCCTCTCAGGGAGGCCCTGAATTTTGCAGGCTAGGAACATTTTGGACATCCCATTAATCAGGCCCATGAATGAGAGGTCACAGCACCCTCATTTTGAGATTCCAATACAGGACAGAGGAGACAGAAGCCCACCACTTAGCTCCAGGCACGGAGAGGACTGCTTTCAGGCCTCCAGTTTGTCCAGGGGTGGGCGCCAGTTCCCCAGCAACGGCGCAGCAAACAGCGCAGCAGCGGGAGGAATGCCAGACATAGTTGCAAACAAGCCACTCCTTCGGCTCACAGCTAGAGGCTGGGCGAGGGTGGCAACGTGGAGCCTGCTCAACGCCCACCCCCCACCGCTCCGCGGCTTTGAACCCAGAGACCACCACTTGCAAGGCAGCCTCTTCCCTACACTGACCAGGAGAGGAAGTCCTCCAGGATAGTTAAGTCCTTCACTTAACTCAAGAGAGCTCCCCTTCAGGCTGTTACTGCCAAGGGTCCGCTGAATTAATGGTTGAGAAAGCACCTTCTAACCGGTAAAACCCTACCGTTCACTGTGAGGAGGAATTTGCATTCTAGTCCTGCAAACGGGACCCTGGGTATTTTCAGTCCCAGTGTATCCTGTCTCCCCAAAGCAGACAGCCAGATCTGATCCCTTCACCGACCCCCCCAACCTGGCACTAGGGCCAGGGGTCAGCTCGCTGGGGGTGAGTCCCTCATGGGCGTGCCCACCAGCTGTTGGGGCCGAGCAGTGGTGGCTCAGGCCCTGGGGTGGTGACTTCACTTCCGCTCCGACCTCCCCAGCACTCCTCCCCTATGAGGCCCCACCAGGCCAAAATCGAGAAGTCCAAGGTTAACTGTTCCTCCCCACTTTAAGAGCTAATTAAAATGATTAGCCACAATGAAGTGTCAAACATTAACCAGAAGAAGCTGCAGGACCAGACAGGCCTCTATCTCGGGCAGAGATGAGGGGCAGGACCATCAAATCCAACGGCTGGGATGTTGGCGGGGGGGAGTCGGGATGAGGGACGCGGGCGGCGAGGTAGAACCTGGCCGAGGCTCGGAGGGGATTAGGGGGCTAGGAGGTGACCCTGGTCAGGAGGGCCGGGCAGAGAGGGCAGGGCGACAGAGGTAGGGTGCGATGGAGGGACAGGCAATCCGAAAAGCAGCCGCCTCAGCAGTCTCCCAAAGCAAGGCGCGGTCGGCAGGGGACCCGGCGCTGCGCGGCTGCCGAGTCCACGAGCCGGCGGTAGAGGAGGGAACACAGAGGCGGAGAGCGGGAACGCGGGAGCGGGAAGGCTGGCGGCCGGCTCACACGGAAACTCCAGCCCCTGCCAAGAGGTCTCTATTTTGGCGATCCAATTATCCAAGTCATAGGTGTGTGTCTGTCTGTGTGTGTGTGTAGAGAGAGAGAAAAAGAGAGAGTGTGTGTGTTACCCTAAGGCGCCTGGTCCCAGAAGCCCTAGGGGCCGCCAGATCAATCTAGCAGCCCCGCCACAAGGAGGCCGACCGCCTGCCCTCGGGCACCGAGCTGCTGGGGCGGGCTGTCACAACCGGCCCTATCACGGACTGCCCGGGGAGCGGGCAAACCCGCCCCCACCCCGACAGGGGAAATCGACTGGGCTTCCAACCCGGGACCGGCAGCCCGGGTTCCCCAAAGCACACGCGATGGGGCGAGGCAAGGGCGGGACGCAACACGCCGCAGCTCTCCCACCCTTCCCTGGGCCCCTCAGCCCCTAATGCCCCGGGGCCCCGGCGTCCCTGTTCCCGCTCTCTGGCAAACTTTCCGAGGGCCCCGAAGGCTTGGAGAACCGGCGCCATCGACGTACCTGAGACTGCGGGGGCTCCGTCGCGGGGCCGGGGTCGACCGCCGCGGTCCCCTCCCTACTCGGAAGGCCGAGACGCGGGGTCCCCAGCCCGGCCGACCCGCCTTCTCCCCCTCGGAAGCCGGGCCGGGCGAGTGGCGCCGGGACTTCGGCGCCGGTGAAAGGAGAAGTGGAAGTTGAGCGCAGCGCCGGGTCGGTCCCCGCGGCCGCCGGGGCCACCGTTCCCCTCCCTCCTCCCCTCTCTCCTCTCCTCCCTGCCCGCGGGCCCCCGCGGCCCCGCGCCCGTGACTCACCTCGGCGCCGGGGCAGGCTGGTCCGGGCGGGCGAGGCACAGGGCTCTCCCACACGTCGCGCCGCCAATGGCAAGTTGGAGGGCGAGATGCAAATACCAGGTGAGACAGCGGTGCCCCCTATAAAACGACTCCGGGGGGCGGGGTGGAGTGCCCGGGGAGCCCAGACGCCAGGCTGAGGGAGGGGGCGGCTGGGGCGCCCGCGGAGGGGGCGCGAGCCAACAGAGACCTGAGCCGAGACAACCGAGCGAAAGGGGAAATTGCGCTAGAGACACACACGTCCCCGCAGGCGGCGGCTGGGGCGGGCGCGAAGGAGGCAGGGCGGGAGGGAGGGAAGAGCCGGAGGGAGGGACCGACGGGAGGGACGGCGGGCGGGCGGGGTGGAGGAGGGCGAGAGGGAGGGACGAGGCGTCTTGGTGGAAACAGCGCCCCTCCACCCCCGGCCCGCCGCGGTCGCCAGCACGGCAGGGGGAGCCGTGCCAGGGGCCCGCGCGGCCTCTCCTTCCCCTCCCGGCTCGCTGGCCCCCGGGGGACGGCGAGAACCCGGCTCCCGCGGAGCTCACGTCGCGCGCCCGGCACCCCCCCACGTGGCGCGTCCCGGGGCCCGCAGCTCCGGCCGGGATGCCCCACACCGTGTCTCAGAAAAAACAAAAACAAAAACAAAACCACTCCATTCCCGGGGGACTCCGGATGGCTATATCCGGCCCCCTTGGTTCCTCGCGCTTACAGGCTTTGGCCCCAGCCCCGCGCTCCCGATTGTTATTGAGCGCCTGCCTTGCGGCGGAACTGCTCGAGGGCGGGCCGAGCGGGTAGGTAAGGCCGGGAGATGCCCGGAGGATCCAGTTCGGGGACGGTATGCCAGACAGCGCGGAATCCCGGGCCAAATGCCTCGTGCACTTGGCGCGACTAGAGAGTTTTGGAGATTTCTTAGGGAGGTCGAGCCTAGGGCTCCGGATGAGGGAGGCCAGGAGGATATGAATGCAGGGAAGGACTGGGGGGAGAGGGCTGGTGCAGCAGGTGCAAATGTACCCAGAGTTAGGGTGCTGCAGAAAAACTCATCCCCACTTCTGTCCAGAGCCAGGCTTCTCTGCTTGAGGTATCTATTTGAATCCCAGCCCATTCTACCTCCCCCTAACCCTGTCCTCTTGATGTGCCTCAGCATCCATCCCAGCCCCCGCCCCACCCCACCCCCACCCCCACCCACCTTACCCCACCCACCCCACCCCTCCCCCACCTAGGAGGCCCTAGGAGGGAGTTGACTGGGAATTGTCACTTCTAGCTCAACCCGGTCTGGAGGAGGGGCCCTGCTAGGCCTCAGCCGGCATCTCCCTCCTGCGCAGAGCGCAGCAAAGCGGAAAGGGCCCCAGGGGAGGGGGCCCTCTGCGGGGGTGGGGGTGGACTAAGGACCTGAGGTCCAGGGGCCTGCTCAGCCACCAGCATGTCCACTTCTCCAGCCTTGGGAAAGGAGAGTCCCTGGCACAGGACTGGGAAACAGGAGTGGTGGGTGACGCTGCCGAAGGTAGCTGCGGATTACCGGTTTCCAGGGAATGACATAGGGGCTGGACTGGGGCACCCAAACACCTTGAGAACTCTTGGCCACCTAAAGCTAAGTCCCTGAAAGAAGTGCCCAGAGCAAATTTCCACTCCTTTTCTCTTGTAAATGAACACACTTTCCCCAGGGGATTCTGGGTCTGAAGACGCAATGTTCCTGCCAGTGAGGCTCCCCTCTCAAAATTGTGGTAGGTCTCAGCCATCCCTAGGGGGCCTTTACTTTGACCTTCACACACACATATACACACACGCGCGTGCTGGGGGAGGGGGCGCGTGCACAGGCTTTCCCATTTTGCTAAAGAGTTCAGAGGTCTCTACCATCAGACAGACCTGGGTTCCTATTCCAGCTTCACCATTTACTGACTGTGTGTGTCTTTGGGCAAGTCGCTTAAACTCTCGGAGCCTGACTTTCCTTTTTTTTAAATTGAGGATAATAAGAATCTATCTCCCAAGGCTGTGGGGAGGCTTGAATGAGATAGTCTGTCTATGGCAGTGCCTGGTGCTTAGTAAGCCCTCAATAAACGTTAGCTGCCTTTAGCATCATCTCTGTCTCATCTCATTTTTCTCAGTCCAGCTCTTGGGAGAAAGTGTGCAGGGCTGGAAGCTTCTGAGAATGGTGGCTGCCTCCTATGAGTGTTTGTGGTTTAAACCAAGCTCGAGGCCTCAAGGTTTGGAAGTGCTAGAGGAGAGGTCTTCCTCTTGGGAAGGGCAAGGAGAGAGGATGGCACAGGCACCGTGAGGACCTGCTCACAGCCCTGATGCCTCCCAATGACCCGCAGCCCATGGCTTGTGGGAATCCCAGAAGTTCCCACCATCCGCAGCTACTAGGAACTAACCACAGCCCCGTGACCTGGGAGGTTCAGCCAAAGCAAACCCCACCCCCTTGATGGAAACCTGGTGCTGACCTCGCCCGAGGGAGCCCTAGGCCACCTGAATGACCTTCCTGACTCCAGGTCAGCCAGGCTGCCTTTCCGATGACCCCAGCCCTCGACATCGGGTGAGCCCCAGCCAGGTGGGGCCAGCGGCTGAGATCACCACTCCTGACGACAGCCACCCTGTCTCTGCCAACGGCTCATTCCCCGACTTGGCAGGAATTCCCTGTGTATGCCCAGGCTGTGCCATCCAGCGTGCCCTCTCAGCCTCTCCCCTTCCAGCCCTGTTTCCCCTCACTCTCCAGCCCCGGTTTGATCCTCTGGAGCCTCAGCACCGGGGTCCCCTGGGCTGAGGTGGGACCACCTGGCTGCCCAGAGCCTGTGTAGGGCCACCTCCCCGCTTCTGTGCTCCACTTGCCTTTCCGCCTTGGCCACTTTCTCAGCCCCTCTATGTCGCCTCTTTTAAGCAACGCGTGATGGCCTATGTTATCCTGCAAATCACCCCAGGTGCTCTGGGAACAAGGTGGCCGGCTAGTTCCCCCCTTTCCACCCCCCTGCCCCGCCTCCCTTAATCCCTTAGCCTCAACAACTTCTATTCAAACCTGTGGCCAGAACAAAATACCACAGTGCCGCAGCCTCTGTGGCCATAGCCCTTACTTTCCATCACAGACACATGCTAGGAAGATTGCCTGTCCATCAGACTTTCAGAATGTAAATCATATTCAAAAGGCAGGAGAGAAGTTATGGTTTAAGAGGAGCCGTCTCCCCTGTAAAGCCGAGATGTCCCCTCTAATCCTTTCTATACAGCCAGCAGTCATTCCTCTGTTCAGTAACTTGATTCACCTCTATTGGATTGACCTGATGAGGCCTTAGATGCAAATGACGGACAGATTGTGGTTGGGTCTCATAAGGAGTTTTTGTTCTTAAAAGATTGTTGAGTAGCTGTAAAAGAGAAGAATTCCATGGGATAGGTTATACCAAATTGCTCCCTGTCTGGCTCATACTGGGGGGCAACCGGGCTGAGGGGCCTAGGTCAAAGCACAGACATGCAGGTGGCAGGATATAGTTGGGAGCAACTTCACAGATCATGTTCTGGCCAGCCACCTTCCTTGGCTGGGGCTCTGGGAAAGCCTTTCTCAGTCCTACTCCTCCCCGACCCCTGCCCTCATTAAAATGGAGAGCTTTACCTTTCCCCTCAAGACGTTTACTGGGACAGGCCCTGGCATCCTGAGAGCCCCTACAACAGTTCAGAGGAGTGCTGGGTTTCACTTCTTAGGCCAGACAGCAGCTCAGGGGCATGCCTGGAAGAAGATGACAGCCCCATATAGAAGGTGCCACGGGCCCTGAGCGAGTGCTCTGTGTGTCCTCTCTGGGCCCAGGGGCTGTTGGGAGGCGCTGTCCCCACTGCTCGCACAGCAAGGGGAGCCGGCCTAGTATTGGGGAAAACAGATTCTGTGCCTCTGGGTTGGCGGAGATCTGGAGGGTGGGTGGAGGGGGAGGAACCCAATCCTGTTGGTTCATTTGCAAAAAAAACAAGGAAGAACTGGCTTCAGGCAGAGTTCAGTAACTGAGGGCAAGGCCTCTGGAGTCTCTAATCCCACTGGTCCCTAGCCCCTATCTTGGGGCCTAGGCTCAGCCTGGAAAAGTCCCTTGGAGAAAAGCCGAGAACAGGCGCCTGCTCTGGGGCACCTATCAGAAGCAGTGCAGTATCCAGAATTTTTTGGCAATCATCCAGTGGAACCAGAGTTAACCCCTCAACCCCCGGCGTCTGCTGCCCCAGCACCCATCTTTTGTGGCGGGCCACCTTGCTGTGCCCACAGCCCTGCGGAGATTCCAAGTTACACTCTGAAGGTGCCACCCCTCAAAGCTGCAGGAAACACCAGCGGGCCTAGGGAGGCCTTGGCCCAAGGAGCTGCTGCTAGGGACCAGGGAGTGAAACAGAGGTGCAGATGGACGCCAGCCTGTGGAGGCCTTGCCAGAGAGAGCACCAAGTGATTTCTGTGGCCCTTGAGTGTGTGGGGTGTGGGGGGGAGACAGGGTCACAAGCAGCCACAGAGCTGGGCATTCCCTCCTCAGATGGAAAGGAGGCTCAGGAGAGAGGAGGGAGCCCCAGTCACGTTACATGGGGTGTTGGTATTATATATGCCGAATGGCGCCCCCTGGAGTTGTGCAGGGAGAGGGCAGTAAGGACCGACACAGGCGAGCACAGGGCAGGGGTGCTTGAATGCGGGGGAGAGAAAAGGAAAGTCTTGTTCTGGAACACCAAGTGGGGACACTGGGCCTGACTCCAGGTCCTCAGAACTGGACATGCTGGAGAGTGGTGGGGAGATGCTATGAGGGGGGTTTAGCTCCCAATGTCACCCACTGCACATCCTGCCAAGGGGCGGTTCTGGGCTGAGGCTTGTAACAGGATGTAGAGGATTCTGCCCTTTCAAGGTCGCCCCATCCCACAGGGAGGCGAGGACAAGCCTGAGCCACAGGCTGGACACTAGATGGAGGCGCGTGAGGCCTGCAGGCACTCCTCAGTTCACCCACCCTGCCCCCAGGACAGGGGGTGAGGGTTGTTGTTGTTGTTGTTGTTGTTGTTGAATTCAGAAAAATACAACATTTAATGTCTATAAAGGTGCAGTATGAGTCATTTCACGGAATGTCTAGGCCCCTTCGCTGGCAGCAAACAAACTTTCCAGCCCTCTTTTGAGGAAGCCATCCAACTGGGCTGCTGCTGCTGGTTTCTGTGTGAGAGTGTGTGAGTGTGTGTGTGGGTCTGTATGTGGGATGGGTCTCTGGAGGGCCTTGCCTGCCTATGTGTGAGTCCGTGTGTCCCTCAGAGTGAGGGTGGAACTGGGGCTGATGTGCGTGTGTGCGCACACACACATGTACATACACATGTGCTCAACTCTTGGGTGTGTCAAGTCCCCTCGCGCACGCGTGTGTGTTTGTGGAGGGAGTGTGCATGTGTGTGTCTGCAAGGCAGTGTGGTGTGTGAGCCTGTGCATCTGAGGGTGTCCACGTGTACATTTTTTCCTCATCGCTGCCAAATTATCTTCCCATCTCTCCCCTCACGAAGCGAAGGGCTGGCTGAGGGAAGCTAGCAGTTGAAGGGAAGGGGGGGAGGCGCGGAGGGGAGAGGGGTTGGAGGGAAACCAAAGCAATTCCTCTCGTCGGAGGAAAGTGTCAGCCAAGGATGAAACTGAAACCGAGGCGGCAGCTCGAAGCGGCAGCACGCTGGGATGGTCCCGGGTCCCACGCTCCCCCTTCTCCAGCCAGCCGTGGAGATTAGTCAGCCTGGAATTCCCATTCCTGCAGCCCCGGCTTGGGGTTGAGGCCGTGGTTAGCACGTGACCCCATTAGCACCCATTATCACATTAACACAAATTAGTATATCAGATCCTCTCCCAGTCACCTAGTGGGGCTCACGGCCAGGCTGGAGGGAGAGGCCCCACTAGCTCGGGGAGGAGAAGCCAGTATGCGGGCATCAAGGGAGGGGGTAGGCTGAGGACTGCAGCAGGTCAGACAGAGGGACAGGGGACATCAAGCTTGGACAATACGATCATTTTCCTAGGTCGTGCTCTGGGAGGAGACACCTTGGGGAGGGGGTTGGTAGAAAGGAGGGGGTTTCCAGGAATAGCTGGGCACCGCCCTGTAGGAAGGAGGCCCGGGCTCTGAGGTCTGGGCGGGAGACAGACGGTATTTCTCCTGGCACACATTGAAACCTGGGAATGTTTAGGATCCTTTGGGGTTTTTTCTTTTTTTTCTCCCTTTCCTTTTCTTTATGGAAAATCCTTAGATAACTTTCTCAGATGGTTTTGGACATCCTGAAAGCAGGGGAGCTGTACTGATAGACAGAGGACAAGACCCACCCAGACCCCTAGCTCAGGGCACAGTGTGTACATCTTTGTACTGATAAGGGAGACATACTCTACCCAGGCATTTAAATGTAAAGTTGTATCATGGGAAAAGTCAGCCACTGGAGCCTCTGGAAAGGGTAAGGCTTGCGCCCCCCAACAGCTTTTTTTTTTTTTTTTTTAGCTTGAAGGTGTCTGGCCACAGGTTATTTTTGTGCCCTGATCTCTCAATATGTTAACTAACCAGCCACCACATAACCATGAACCGACACGGGAAGGTCAGCGGCATCATGACTTCTAGAGCTCAGGGCCTGCACAGAGGTAGGGCACAAAGCTCGATCAACCGAGGTCGAGGCTGCAAGTCTGAGCTCCAGATGGGCCTCTTGGCCGGTTTTCTTACATAGCTGCTGAATTCCGGATTGACAAGCACGGACTCCCTAACCGTCGCCCTCCATCCAGCCCAAGGCCGAGCCCGTGTCCCTCCTCCAGCACGAGCCCTGTCTCAGACTGCTCCCCAGCCCCGGCCACAGCCTGTCCTTCTGCAGAAGACGCATCCTTGGTCTCATGGGAGCCAGGCTGGAGGATGGCTGCTCAGGGAAACCCACTCCTAACGCCCGAGACGCTACTCAGAGTTTCCATTCTACTGCCCGCGGGTCAAGAGCGCCGTCCCTGGAGAGCAAACGCTGCCCCCTAAACCGCGGTCTCTTGGCTGGAGGCGAGTCTCCCCAAGCTCGGCAGGGCCCAGGAGGTGGCCCGAGGGACCCTGAAGAAGCGCGCACCAGACAGCCCCACGCCTGGACGCTAGCGCTGCTGGTCGGCTCTCTGGACTCTGCCGCCGCTCGGGTGGGAGCGCCGGGCCCGAGGGACAGTGGGGTCGTGGCGGCCCCTTCAGCCTTCCCCCAGCCCCGCACCCCTGGGCTCCCCGCGGCGGCCCGAGCTCTCCACCCCGACCCCAGCAGTGCGCCCAGGGAGCCTCTGCAGCGCCACCTGCAGGCGGAGCGCGCGCCACGTCTTGGGCCGAGGCGGGAACAGGGGGCCGAGCGGGCGGAGGGGGAGAGGGGAGAGGTCGGTTCCGCGGCCCCGAGCGCTCCTCGCTCGCCCGCTGCCTCCTGGCGCCGCCCGGCCTCGAGCGGCCTGGCCAGCGCCTAGCCCCGTCCCGCGCCCCGCCCGGCGCTCGGACCTTCCACTCCTGCGGCCTCCTGCCCCAGGCACCTCTTCTCGCGAAGCAGTGAAGTCACACCGAGCTCGATCCGCTGACTCATGAAAATCCTCCCCCGTCCCCGGCACACCCCTTGAAATTTCCCCGCCATCCCTTCTTTCCCGCAACTCCCTCCCTTCCTTGCGCCCCGTCGGGCGAGCGGGGGCGGCTCCGGACTCCCAGGGAGGGGCCTGTTGGGGTATCTGCGAGAGGAAGGGCGGGCGGGAGTCCGCGTGAAGACCTCCGCGCTTGGCTCCTCCTGGCCCGCCCCGCTCTTCTGGGGTGCACTGGGGCTGCCCCGGAGGGAAGTGCGCTTTTGCAACTATGGGCAAAACTCCCATCCGGGTATCCTTTGGCAATTATTCACCTCACGCAGGAGGCCTCGGGGCTTCAGGACAGGCTGGGGAGTTCGCTTGGAGGCTGAAATCTCTTTGGAACCTCCTGTTCCCGTGAACAACCAGCACAAGGGCTGGCGCCACCAAGGGGACAAACGCGGAGTGCTCTGAGCCTTGAGCTACCCTCGACCCGGGCATTAGTGAAGTCGCTCAGTCGTGTCCCACTCTTCATGACCCCATGGACTGTATAGCCTGCCAGGTTCCTTCGTCCATTAAGCTGATCAAATGCCTGAGAGGTCGCTGTGGCCTTCCTCCTATGACTTCGTGCAGGCGCAGGCCAGGCTGAGTTGGGGGTGACTTTGAGGCCAAGGATTCCTGTTTTCACCACCAGTCTTTGCCCCTGCACTGTGCCACTAGTTTGAGGACTCCCACCAGAGTGGGAGACCAGAAATTAGTTTCAACAAAGGTGGCAGAGGACCTCAGGCCTGGGCCAGGGAAGGCTTCAAGTTGGCAGGGCTCTGCAGCCTGCTCTGAAACACCTAAAGCTCCCCTTTCCCTCTGGAGAGACAGAGATCCTTAAGCATTATTTGCATGTGTACCTAGGTACTTGCTAAGTTGCCTCAGTTGTGCCCGACTCTTTGCGACCCTAGTGGACTATAGGCCGCCAGGCTCCTCTATCCATGGGATTCTCCGGGCAAGAATACTGGAGTGGGTAGCTGTGCCCTCCTCCAGGGGATCTTCCCAACCCAGGAATTGAACCTGCATCTCTTAAGTCTACAGCATTGGCAGGCGGGTTCTTTACTACTAGCACCAACTGGGAAGCCCTAAGCATCCTTTCCCACCCAGAAAATCACAGTGCTGATTTTCTTTCTTACCCTGTATGCAGTTTCCTTTTGTCTCTACAGTAAGGGTTGGGTGGTGAAGCTTGCAAGCTTCCTGGCCCACTTGTCACTGCATTTGGGGGCAGGGCTCTGCCAAGGCCATGGCTGATGTGGAAATGGCAATGTATTAACGAGCAAAGGGGGCCTGCAAACTAGTCTTGAGACTTGAAGTTTATGTGGCATGAAGGGGGTTTTCTGCGCTCATTATCTCAGCCTCAAGTTGAAAGATGCTTGGTTAAGGTGGCTCTTTACCAGCCAGCTCTGCAGGGTGTGTTTGTTGGGGATGGGGAGCCACTGAATGGTTGGGTAGGAACATAGTGCTAGGATCATGGCTGAGAACAGTCTCACCATAAAGCCTTCCTGGGGCAATTTTGGGCTTGAAGCCAGCCTTTTTTAGGGGCTAAAGGATGCCACCTTTCATGAAGCAGTTTTAAGGCTGTCAGACTCTCCATGGAGAGCATATCAGGCAAGGAGCAATTTCTAGGGGCCTAGGTCTAGGTGTAACTTGCTATGTCGATTACATGTAACTTGCTAAGTCATAAGCCTCAACCTAGAACAACCACAAAAACAATCTGTTGAGTCAAAGGGATAGCAGAAGCAATGTGGGGAAACATTTGCCAAGGGTTTGGGGTCCCATTAGCATCTGCTGTAGACCCTAGAGATGAAAGGCAAGTGAGTCTGTGGAGAGCTGAAGGAAGTCCTGGGTGAGCATCTGAGAGACTTTTCCATACACAGGAGGTTAGAGCTGAGGGTGGAGGGATGATCTGTTTCCCTTCATTTTACAGATGAGGCTGCCGAGAGTTTAAGTAAACAGACTCATGTTCTATTCCTAGAGATGAGAGAAGATACAAGAAGAGAATGGAGGAAGAACCATGATTCAGTCAGTAGAGGAAAAGCTTGGAGTAGATGGAAGCAGAACAGTAATCCGAGGAGTGATGAAGATCTGATGTGAACTCACACGTTGCACTCCCAGCACCTCTGTTGCACTGATGGTTCCCGATGACCAGTCTGTCTGCCACTAGGTTATAAAGCCACTGAGGGCAGGGACTGTATATTAGTCATCATCTTATCTCTGGGGCCTGTTGTCCCACAGCATGCAGTAAGTTATGCCATATGTTTGCTAGCTGACCAGTAAATCCATTTACAAATGTATGTATGCATGTATTCATAAATTCAACACCCACATTGGGTGCTCCTTCAGAAGCATTTCTGTGTTGCACTGCAAATGCCACGAGAGCACAGGCGGGAACCTGCCCGGGAGCCAGGCAGCTCTGTCCACACACCAGATGTGACTCCTGGGCTTCTCCAACTGACACAGACCTTGGAGACTCCACTGGGACCAGGAAACATCTTCAAGAAAGTATGAGACTAGGCAAAACTCACAGAGGGCCTCCTGAAGGTTTTTTGGCTACCACGAAATTGTCAACACCTACCAGCCAAAGGCTGCAGTGAGGGAGGGTGTGCGCCCTGGGGACCCGTGGGGTGTCTCAGGAAGAGGGTGCTTGGAAGGACTTGTCGAATTCAGGCCAGGCTGGGTGATTTGGGGGAGGGGTTAAGGAAGCCAGGCTTTACTCTGAATTGGATGCTGTCAGGAAGTATCTTACTGAATAAATCATATCCAATAGGAGGGCAGACTGGAGTGCGGCTCAATCTGTAATTGGTAAGGAAGCAGTCGTCACTTGGATTAGCCAGGATGGAGGTTGGTGTTTGCTCATTTCTGTGGTTTGGGCAGTGTTTGGCTTTTTTTTTTTTTTTTTTGCCCCTGTTCACACATGATTCTGGAATAGTCTTGTTTTCAGCTCCATCCACCATAGTCAGGATGGCCTCGTATGCTGCTAATGTCTCGTGAGCCTGTTTACATTCAACAGCACACCCAGGCCCAGTGGGGAGTTTTTAGCAACACCAAGGCCTTGCTGACAGTCCCAGGCCAGCTTCCAGGTATCAGGGGCTGTGTTTCTCTTTCTCAAAATGCTCATTTTGAGATGATCCCTGTTTTCCAACCAGGAATTGGCAGTCCAGTATTTAAATATTCAGACCCTCCCTGTACTCTGACCTAGTCACACCCATCTGTAGAACCAGCCAGGCAGGGGAACGTCATCACTGGCCTGGGCTGTGTGTCTCTGTGTGTGGTTTTGTTTACATGTGTCGGTGCCCGCCAGAAATTCCCTGATAAGATGGGAAAGAGGCCAGAGGCGGTCTTACTTCACCTCTGGGGCTGGCAGGACTTTTCCTCTGCCCAGAGCACAGGGCACTGGGATGGAGCCCCAGCAATCTCTTGGGTAGCAACAGTGCCAGGCTTCAGGTGGAGTCAGGGAAGGGCAGAGGGGATTTTGTGGCAGCCAAACTTGTGAGGAGTGAGGAGCGGGAACGGGAAGGGGCAGTAGTGGAAGGGAGGGGAGAGTTCCTTTGTATAAACGGGTCTCTAGAGGAGCTGTTGGTTTTCCTTCAAGGAAGCAGCCTGTGCTAGATCACTGTGGGTTCCCCACCCCCATCCCTTTCTGCCTTAAGCCTCTTGTCTCCAAAACAGGCCCTGTTGATTAGAACAAGAAGAAAGTCCCACATGTTGACCTCATCCTCCACTAAGAGGCTTACTCTGACCCCTTTCCAATCAAACACACTCCCTCCCCTCAGGTCCATCTTTCTAGCTCAAGTATGAGGACATCTCTCACCATGTGTGTTGTACAGGTGGCCGGGGAAGTGTCAGCACCATCCTGAAGTGGGGCCGAGGTACCACCAGGTATCATTTGTAAAATGGCAAAGAGAAGCGAGGCTGAGGTCAAGTGGGTGAGCCCCAAAAGCTTGATATTTTGGCAGAGCCCCAACTTCACAGGGTGTGACCAGCCCTGTTCTGCGCTGTGCTGTGGCCCAGCTAATCACAGGCCAGCTATCAAGGGCCAAACCTCAGCTGGCACTGCTTGTCTGTACTCAGAAACTGGTCCTTGGATTTGTTCCTTGTGATCCTTGGAGACCCAGACAGATGAAACACATCCTGGGCTAAGTAGCAGTGGGTGAAGTAACAGAGGTCTGATAACCTGGATTACAGAGAACTGAGGCCCCAAGGCAGAGGCTCACTTTTACAATAAGCCTCGTTATCTAGCATCATCCAGCAACCAAGGACTTGGTCAGCACTTTGCCAGGGTTTTCGGGGGAGGGGGGGGATAGGGAACGTTGTCTCCATCCTGAGGAAAAAATCTGCTCTAGGAGAGCTTACAGCCAATTTAGGGAGTGAACACTAATAATGAGGAGACTACTTAAAGGACAATCAAGTTCAAAGGCAGTAAGTGCAACTGAAATTCAGAGATGAAATCATGTGTGGGCACTAGTCCAGCTGGTACTACGTCACCATGGTGGGATTTCATCCGGGCCTTGAAAGATGAGCAGGATTTAGATATGTAGAAAGGAACAGGGGCGGTGTTTCAGATGTGAAGAGCACAAACAAAAGTTTAAAAGTGGAGATAAACCAGATGTTTATGTGTGTGCGTGCATGCATGTGCAAAGATGGTCCGCAGGGCAGAGGGGGCTGAGGTCAGGACTTGATATGACTAATGACAGGAAGTCAGTGTATGTTGGTCCATAGGCTGTAGGGTGGGGGGACGTGGACCAAGTGATGCTTTAGGAAGTGATCCAGCAGCAGCGATTGACAAAGGACGGGTGCTCTGGCTGATCTCCATTCTTGACGTGTCTACAGGACTTTTTGTATCTTCCTGTGGACACAACTGACTATATTATGCTTCTGGGTTCATGTGTCTGCTTTCCTCACTGCCACCAGCAGCTCCTTAAGAGAAGTAGCCATGTTTTCTCCATCTTCCTATTCTGCCATCTACATGGCTCCTAGTAGGTACTCAATGAACACTGAATAGAAGAACAGATCCTTTCATTTTAGTTAACTGGATTATTATGACATTCCATGCAAGGATGGCAACTGTCAAAGAATTAGACTAAACTGCATCTAACAATGAAACAAGGCAAATCACAATTTGATCTTTTAAAAAATGATTTGTGAAATGCTTCAGGATCTTACAGTGTTTTGGTACCATCTCTGTAAGCAGCAATTACTATATAATAAGTCCCGTTTCACAGAATACGAGATGAGTTTTCTACCTATGGATTTAGGTATATCATACCTCAGATCATATTTCACTAAACGTGTATATATATGGCAAGAAGCTGTTCTAGTGCAGCTAACTCTTAAAGTGCACACGTGTCCCGTTCTAGTGTCCAGAAGGGATTTCATTATAGCTGCTACTCCCTTTAAACAAACCCAATATTGATAACAAAATCCAGCCTGGTAATTATTTTCTCTTTAGAGAAAGATTCCCAATAGGACTCTTGAAAGTAGTAAAACTTTCCTCTTAATAGAAATTAAGATTTGATTTTTAAAAGTTAAGTAATTTGAAATGTAAACGATGAGTTGATTTCTGAAACTTTGACTGCTCTTCCCAGGAAATCATCTATAAGGTGAGGCATGCCTATAAGCCTATTTGAGTTAAACGGGGATAGGGGAGGGCAATTTCTAGTTTGGGGGACAGTGAGTGGAGGAGCTGAAGAGACCAAGATCCCTCCATGAGTCAGACTCCAAGCTTAGCCCTGAAGCACCAGTCTCCGAACCTCTGTTTCTGTTTGCAGTAAATGTCTTTTCTGTCCTCCCCTCCCACGACCAATTCAGTTCTGGGCTGGGGGGTACACAGGGGAGGTGTCCCAGGTAGAGCAGGGTTGAGTCCACATGTTTATGTGTGTGCTCATTCAATGTTTCACTGAGCACCTACTATGAGCCCTGTGCCCAGCTCTGGAGAGAGAACCGTGAGAAGACAGGAAAGCCTGAGTTCTGGCTTCCAGGGAGCTGCAGAGCAGCAGGGAGACATGTAAGCAAGGAACAGGCTTGGGAGGATCAGGAAAGTCTTCAGAGATGGTGATTTTCCCCAGAGGAGGGGAGAGGGGTCAAGTTCTGCGGGAAGAGGCCATAGCAGGTCTGTACAGAGTCTGGAGGGCAAGGGAGTTCAGGAAACTGAAAGAAGCTGAGAGTGTGAAGCAGGGAGAAGGAGGCCGAGAAAGATGGTCTATTCAGGAATGGCTCCAACTGGCCTGCTCTCTCATTCGCACAGCTTTCCTCCTTTCACCCACTCACTCCCTTTCAAAGAGAAGAGAATTTAATTTAGAAGAATCAGGTTTTATTTAATGATGTGAACATTAAGAATTTGCCTACATGGTTGAAATATTCACAAAGGACTTGATCATTCATACCCATACATTCAGAGGAAGTCTGCTGAATAAAAAAAAATGCTCCTTTACTCATCTAAGCTGTCCTCAGGGACAGCCAAGGGCCTGCCTGCTACCCAGGGTGAGGGCTTCAGTCTTCATGAATGTTGAAGAGCTTGGCTACTTCATTGAGATCTTCATGTTGCTCACCGTCCTTAATAATCTGAGGGACAGAGGAACAAGGAGTCTAACTCACCCTGTGTGTGTGCAGGCCAGGCCAGCCCCCACTCCATACCAGGAGGGAGTTGTGGGAAGGGCTTTCTGCAAAGCCCAAGTGAGGACATGCTAATGCCCAGGCCACCCAACCGTGTCCTGAGTGAAACATTCCTTTTTAAAAAAAAAAAAGAAAGAAAGAAACATTCCTGAGCCAAGGTGACATCTTGTTCTGCTCAGGCTCAATCTGACCTGGGAGGACAGTGCATGGCAGGACAGCTGATGAAGTCACAGGAGGGACTTCCGCCCACACCCTTATCTTCCTCTCAGAGCTGTGCCGGCACCTACCTTCCGTGCTATTGGCATCCGGTTGAAGATGTTCCACAGCACGATCCCCACCACCACTTTGTCCCTGAGGTAGAAGATGACACCTTTGCCGTAGTCCTCCCCTTGGGTGGGGACCTGGGGGACTGCAGGGTTGCTGGGAGGAACAGGGATGTCCGAGGCCTCAGATTCTGTCTCGCTCTCTGATCGGATACCAGTGCCTGTGGCCAACCCCCCAAACAAACAAGCAAAGTCAAAGTAAAACAAAGTCACTTGTTATGCGCTTGGAAATTCTAGAAGGCAAGTATCTTTCAACACCTGCTTCAGGCTGCTTCTAGACGATTTGTTTTTCTATGCCGCCTCAGTAAACACTGGTCTTCTCCAGCTCCTCTCCACTGACAGAGCCAACAAAAGCTCTTCCTTGCCAACTGCTGGGCACTGGGTCAGTCTGACCCCAAACTTTCTATCTCATTTTAAATTGACTCTACGGATATTTCCTGGTATCTTTTTCAAATTACAGAAGACTTGTTCTTGTCCTCTGAGAAACATCCTAGAGCTACGGTCAGTACAATAGCCACTGGGAACATATAGTTATCCTAATTAAAATTAATTCACAATTGAAGTTTAATTTTCATTAAAATTGAACAAAAAATGTAAAATCCAGTTCCTCATTTGCCAAACCGGTTCATTTGTGAAACCCAACACTCCCTGGTGGTCTAGTGGTTAGGATTCCCTGCTCTCACCACTGAGGCTCGGGTTTGATTCCCGGTCAGGGAAGCCTTTCTTCTTGAGCTTCCCAGGTGGCGCTAGTGGTAAAGAAACCGCCTGCCAGTGCCAGGGTCATAAGAGATGCGGACTTGATCCCTGGGTTGCGAAGATCCCCTGGAGGAGGGAAATGGCAATCCACTCCAGTATTCTGGCCTGGGAAATTCCTAGGATGTGACTGAAGCAACGTAGCACGTTTGCACTAACCACATTTCAAGTGCTGAAGAGTCATACTGAGTGGCTAATGTTTCGGACAGAGACAGAACACTGCCACTATGGCAGAAAATTCTCTTAGCACCACTAGAGACACTCTGGCCAAAGCAGAAGGCACTTCCAAAGGGAAAAACCGTAGTGCAAGTGTTTCCTCCTGGGTGGGGTGGTAGCAGCAGCCTGGGGAGAGGGTACTTTGTCTTCTGAGAACCAGGCTTCAGGTAATACTGCCCAGCGGACAGAGCAGTGACC
Source organism: Capra hircus (assembly GCF_001704415.2). NCBI lineage: Eukaryota > Metazoa > Chordata > Mammalia > Artiodactyla > Bovidae > Capra > Capra hircus. Next base: position 40,762 of record NW_017190167.1, on the reverse strand, counting down.
TGCAGTTTATAAGCCCCTGGGTCCTCCTCCGGGGATCCACTTCCCAGGAGAGGTCCAAATTAAGGAGTAATAACTTAGATTATACATGAACAAGACCCTTATATCCATATAATATCTTGCTTTCTCCTTCTTAAAGAGCAATTTGTCCTTAAAATGCCTCTAATAGGAGGACACAGAGGTTAAATAACTTCAGCCAAGGTCACGAAGGGAGAGAGAAGAGGCCTGGGAGTTAATGAAAGAGATGTGTGTGGGAGAGACATTCATTTCAAGAGAGATGTTCTTTGCCTCCTGTCTAAAGGAAACGGGGTGTTTCGATCTGACAACTGGAACTAGAGGCAGCTTAAGGACTACCTAGGCTTCCCAGGCGGCCCTGTAAAGAATCTGTCTGCCCATACAGGAGATATGGGTTCAATCCCTGGGTCAGAAGATCCCCTGGAGGAGGGCATGGCAACCTACTCCGATATTCTTGCCTGGGAAATCCCAGGAACCTGGCGGGGTACAGTCCATGGGGTCGTGAAGAATCAGACATGACTGAGTATGGAAGAACTACTCAGCCCAGTTCTTCACTGTCCAAGGCACAATGTACGGAGCAGGTCCCACACTAAGGTTCTTGGGCCTCGTTCTTGGGATCAGCAGGAAGCAAAAAAAAAGGGGGGGCACTGAAAAAGTACAAGTTTTCTTCATCACACCAGTCTTCCTGGTCCATCCAGAAAAACTAGACTTCCAGAGTCATTGAGTTACCTACCGTCCAGAGTCTAGGATAACACCCACTGTATCCATCTATGCTCTGACCAGGACACCTGATTTTACCAGCTCTCAGACCACTAAAGAGTAAGGACTTTGGGTCTGCTGTATTTTAAAGCACACCATGAAGAGCGGCTTTCACAGGTTCCCCCTGGCCAATACAGAAAGCCCTTGTTCGGGAGGATTTGGACCACGGCTTCTCAATACTCTTCACGAGAAGAGGCTGGGCTTCCTTACCTGACTGCTCTGTGGCAGATTTGGGGTTGTCCTGTGCAGTTGCTTTTGCAAAAACACCGACTGTGGGCAAGCTACTGTCCACCAGACCAATTGCTTCATAGCCAACATCAGGGCCCAAATCACTCCTGAGGAAGGAGAGAAGGTATTCTGTCAGAGGACTGTCAAGAGTGGTGTGGCAGAATGTTTTCTCTAAGACAACAACCATGCTTTTGTGCCAACCAAAGAACCTGGTGGCAAGAGAAATCTCAAAGTGATCTCTTGCCTGCTGGGGCCTCTGGGGACAACTGTGAGAAAGCACGACTATCCCAAACAGTTTTTATTTTTCCTTAACAAGCCACTATGCATATCGCATATTCATACTGCAATCTATATGTCTTAAAAATTTATCGTGTGTTTATACCATACACCACATCTGGGGCAGAATGGCATCCCCACATTCACTATTCACTACTTCCCTTTACCTCTTTTCAAAGCTGCCTTTTTGAAACTTTAAAGAGTGCTCCATGTTTATGGAACTCAGAATGTGAGATATTTTGTGGTTTTATTAACTGATAAACTTCCTTACTTTACTTTGTATCATATTATTTCCTCTTAGCTTTCATTTTTTCAAAGCTGAAATGCTTTCTATACAGAGGCACCTTGGCTCACTTGGTCATTTTATTTTCTTTGTTCTTCTTGGAAACTTTTCCTATCATCCTCATGCTAGGAAGTTCATGGAATATTGGTGGCAGAGGCACGCCATGGTTTCGTAATCATCTCAGCGACTTGAGCTGTTTTGTTTCTGGGGCCCTATATTTTGTTATCTTCTTGGCCACAGAAGCTCACTGGACTGGTGTCTTCAGGGAACAGTCTACAATGACTTCTTGGATTCTGTTCACGGAAACTGATAATTGTAGAGCTATTCTTTTCCTAAGTGTATTATCTTATACATGTTGGCCCCGAGATCCATCTATTATTTGTTTTGCTGCCCACTCATGAAACTGTGTGTGATCATCCTGAAATGTACTCCCATCAGCTGAGAATTTTCTCAACAGAAATGGCTTAGAGGTTTCTGAAACCTTGAAGTTTATTTTTTTTTTAATGTATGCCATCTTTCAAATCAACAAGATGAGAGCGGGCCAAACAGGGCCAGCTCCAGTACTCAGAAATATCCATTGCTAACTTTTCATTATCCAGAAAGCTGCCTATATTTGTCTGACTCTGAATTGCTTATTTTAAGGGTTACATGAGTGGGCTGTCTTTGTCAGTAGGTTGGGCTCCTGAGAGTCAGCAGCAAAGAACAAAGAAAATATACTTGTCTGTATCTAAGAGCACACTTCTGCCCTACCTACTGTAGCTCCAACTCTGAGCTATTTTAGCAGAAGTTCTAGTGCCATCTCCATTCATTCACCTGTTCAAACTTAGGTCGAATGGAACCCTTTTACCAGAAGATGGCTCAGGGGTAGAATGCACGGACATGAGATGCAATTTTTTTACCCTCTGTATGAAGCTAACTGGCCCACCAGGAAACCAAACCATATGATTCTGGCTCCATTAATTCTGTGTTCTAACCGATTGAGTCCTCAAGGCACAAAACTATTACCAGAACATTGACTGATGCCAGTACGGCTTAGCAGCTCCAGTCATATTCTCTCCAGCCAATCTTCCGCTCACAACAGCGTGATCATGGTGCTCTACCCGCCTCCTACCCAACTTTATATCGTAGAAACATGCGGCATCTCCTGCCTTTGGAGACAAATATGTTACATGAACACATGATTTAAAAAAAAAGCAAGTTAAGGACAGAACATAAACTTTGGGGGTTCAAAAAAATGCTTGTGATGTTAACTAACATTTTCCATCCACAGGTCGGAAACATACCTACGGTATCAAAAACAGGTAAGCTTCCATTTTTAAAAAAAACATCAGATGCTTCCCCAAAGCTAACCTCAGTTCTGCATGCTCCAGCTTGCACTTATTTCTTCTCGTTCTGCCCTTTAGCAGAAATAGGGTATTTAATAACCAGGATTTGCAGAATATTTTTTCCTGTGTGGAAACCAGTTTTTAGATGTGACTGCCTCTTACCTAGAAATCTTTTCCAAGGTGAGATTTTTTTTTAAATCATTCAATATTTATTCATTCATTCAGCAAGTATTTCCAGAGTATATTCTCTGTACAGAGCATCATACTGTCTGGGCTGCAGAGACATGACATGCCTGACACAGACCCTGCCCACGTGGAGTGTACAAGCGCTGAGGAAGGTGTGGCACTGTTGCACTGATGGTGTGCCACACAAGAGGAACGTAGTGAGTGAGCTCAGGGTTTCAAGCAGAGAGAGAACCCCCTGCTGGCTGGAGGTGAACAAGGCAAGCTTCACGGAGGATGTGGTGGCATGTTAGCTCTCTCACTCTTTATTCATCTTTGTGGCTATTCAGATACCCCCAAAGCAACCTAAAAATCCAACACATGAGCAGTGGCAAGATAAACTCTAAGATCCACCAAATGGAGTATTATATAGTCATTACACTGTTCACAGAATTGGAAGCAATGTGGAAAAAACTTACATTTGAACGTTACGTGAAAGAGAAAAGAATACAAAGGTTTATACATAGTACACTTGCCATGACTGTCTACAACAAAGAAAAATACCTATGTGCTAGGAAATGAAGGGAAGGAAATATACCCAAATATCCATGATTGCTGCCGAGGACACCCTTTCTCCTTTTTGGCTGCGTTTTCCATACAGAGTATGTATGGCTTTTATAACAATTGTAAAAAATCCAGTACAATGTATCTTTAAAAAAAAAAAAAAGAGCTTTAAGGGAAAAACACCCTTCAAAGTTCCTACGTCCTTGGTTGCAGAGTCCATAATCAAACACAATACACTTGTTACGATCTAACAATAGGGAAATTACCTCATGGTTCCTACATACTATAGTCTTGTTTGTGTTGTAACAGATTTTTAAAAACACCTAAAAATAGTACTCAAGGAAAATGAAAACGGAGTAATTTTCCTTTCCAGAGAATGTTTCAAAACGGGACTCGTGTTCAGGCAAAAGGAACAGCAGATCAGTCTGAAAGCTGCACACACGCCCATCAAGGGGATGCTGATGGCTGCTGCCAACAGCGGAACCGGGAGAGGCCTGCTTCTGTGGCCATGCGCGCCATTCACTTCCTTTTCCAGAAGCCTGTGGCCTGAGGCCAGACCTGATCCTGTAAACCGAACAGTTCACAAGCTTCTGCTGTCTACCCTCAGCTTCCAAACACAGAGACCCTTTTTGAGCAAGCTGCTGCTGAATCTCTGAGCAACACCAGGCAGACTTGCGCCCAGGCCCGAGCCAACGCACTGCATCTGGTCAGGCCATCCCCGCACACTTACCACCCAGATGTTAGAGCGGGCCTGGAGCTCTGCGTTTACCCGGAAGCCGCCAAAATCAGAGTCTATCTCTAATCCACCAGTCTTGGCCAACTCAACATTGGGCTCCAGGCCCACAGCTGCCACTATGTGGTCAGTTTCTACCTGAGGACAGAAAGAATTCAGTCAATGATCACAGTTTCCTCGTATACCTATGGTTGGAGCAACTGTATATCACGTCATTAAAAATTGGGGCTTTACCAAAAAATCACTGATTAACTCTGATAAAAAGGTTCTAAGTTCCATTTTATAAAGTGTCACCCCTGCACACATACATACCCCCTTCCATCTGAACAGAAATCTGCCACCCTAGGTCTCAAAAGTGTGTGACACACACAGGAAGGGGCTATGGGAAATGGTTCCCAGGTGTCTATGCTGGATCCCATCATTCTTATTTTAGTAGAGGACAGTTCATTCAGAAAATTATGATAGGTCAATGGCAACTGCCAAGACAACTAATCTATGGGTATCAAATGAAGGAGTAAGAATGAGGAAACAGGGCAGGGCAGGGCAGGGTTGGAAGGTCTTCTGGCGGCCTGTCTTCCCCTCCTTACCTTCCGGCCATCTTTCAGCTTGATGAGTAACCTGCCACTGCTGACTCCAACTGATTGCACAATAGCACTGGGCAGCACCTTAACCCCCTCTGTGAAGGCAAATGAGACCTGAGGCTGAGCCTGTGAGCCCACCACCTTCACAACAACAGACGAGAGGCATCCCCCACAAAACCAGGACTCGTCAGCACACAGGTGGCCTTGGAGAGCCACAGGCACCCACACCCACAGTTCACTTCCGGCATTTCCAGGAATCCTGCATCAGATTCATAACACCTACATGAAGCCAGCTGACAGGAGAAGGGTGGAAACTTTTCACCTGGCAGCTGGTAAAGCTTATGTACAGGGGGTTCCCAAAGAAGCAAACTCTGCCAGTTCTAACTAACTCCAGGCAAGAGTGGGAGCATATGGAAAGAGTGTCTCTACCTCGTCGGACTTTTTCCATGGTCCAGTTGCTGAGGTATTCGGGGAGGACCTTCCCCATATTTCCTTTCTCAGGGAAAAGCTGAATCACTTCTGTGCCTGAGGCTCGAGCTGGGAAGAAGAAACAGAGTAGGTAAAGCGGGAGGCAAAGGCCAATCTCAGGAAGAGAAGTAAAGGGGCCAGCAATAGCCATCTACTGCACACAGGGCAAGGCCGCGACCTGGGCTGGAGCACCCATTTCTGGGCCACTAGGGCACAAGGGCATCCATCCACATGGCAAACACAACAGGTGCCAGAACTTGTCCCTGGATTCAGGAACATACAGTGAACTCAGTGCACTTACACCTAGGCTTACACAAGTGCCTTCCAAGCTCTGAATAATAGTATGTACGTTCCTGAGAAGATGCTCTGATTTCACACAGCTGAAAAATCATGCTAAGAAAAAAAAAAGATTGCTATGAAATATTCGAACTGGAACTCACAGATCAGTCAAGCTGCGAACCATCATGTGTCGGAAAGAAGTCTTTGACTTTTACGGGGAGCAGCAGTTCAAAGATACATGCAGTTCTTTAGTCTACATTGCCCCTACCATCTTAATAACTCACTTCCCTTAATATTTTATTTCTCAGGAGTTCTGGCCTAGAGGTGAGAGGAAAAGGAAAGAAAGCGGCACTGCTCAGCTGCTTGGATGACAGCCTTTCAATCACTAAGGTGACCCACATCAGAGCTAAGCTCCATGATTAGTTTTTCATCATGTAAACCTTAATCGACCCCTTTCTACTGATGCTGGCAAATGCATCTCTGAAAAGCATGTGCTATAAGGTCAGAGAAAGAAAATGGAGGTCACTCCCCAATACTCACCCTTTCTGCCAAGAGCACAGGCCAGTTCGCTACCAAGAAAGCCCCCACCAATAATCGTAATCGACTTGACTTCTCGGGAAATCTTCTCTAAGGTTCTAAAGTCTTCGATCTGTAGAATCACACCAGTTTAATCCATTGATTTCCCAAAGGGGTATACAATGATAACACTAGGAAATATTTTCTGATAAATCTTTGACAACAGTAATTTGCACATAAAATCTTCTCCTTGTATGAAGTGGCTCAATTACAGCTTCTATTTTATTGATGCAAATTTCTTTCTCCAATGTAACACTCTATTAACTAGTTCTCAACTGGGGACAGGCATGCCCCCTCTGCCCCAGGGAACATCTGACATTGTCTGTGGCATTTTTGGCTGTCACAGTTAGGGTTGTGAGGTACTACTTGAAGCTAGTGAGTGGAATCCATGGACACTGCTAAACACCCTACAATGCACAAGACATCCCCTCACCACAAACAGTTATCCAGTCCAAAATGCCAAGAGTGCCAAGGCTGACAAACCTTGTTGTACTAAGAATTTAAAGGATAGTAAAAATCTTTTCAAATACCTATAGAAGTGGCTGAAAATGTTCAGTTTTCATAAGTAGAACATGGTGTTAAGAAGCAACTCCTTCCTCTTTTTCACTTAGGTACTCTTAACTTTTTTCCCCAAAGTCTCCACAATAGCATTTTCAGTGAAAAATGCCAAGAGGCTCTAAGGAGTTCCAATGACTCAAATGCATCAGAAGAAAAGAAAAAAAAAAAAAAAACAACTGTGGAAGGGAAATCGGAAGGAACTATAACAAGCAATAAAAAAAACACTAAATGTCTTTTTCACCCAGGAGCTCAAAACTCTTGAGTGAGGTATTTGAGGTGCAGAGAGAGGAAGTGATTTGCTCAAGGCCAGATAATAAGTCTGTAGAAGAGCCATAGATAGAACCCGGATCTCCCAATTCCCAGGTGGGTACTTGGGGCCACAAGATTATGCTACCTCTTCAAAACTGACAAAAGCACTAGAGCTGACAATTACCTTTCTGAAAAGTGTTGTTCTACTCTTCACCTCTGCTCCAGCCCTATCAATGGCAGAGAGACTTCTTGGAGTGCCTCCTGGAAATCAGAGGAGAAAAACCCTTTAGCCCAACAAGCAGAAGCTGGCCCAACAGAAGCATTAACTCGCTACAAGGCTTTGTTTTCCTTCCACTCATCCCTGCAGCAGGCTTTTATCAATTTCCTTTGAGAAATTGATTTTAGAGTCTCTCCTCAAAGGGCCCACCCTCCCTGTAGATGGCCAGAAGGCCTCACTTTTTGCCCCCATTCTCTTCTACTTTTTCATGAGGATTCACCAGAAAGCACAGTCATGTTTGTTGAAGCAACTGCTTCAAACCCCTCTCTTGATTTCTGGTTGAAAGTGGCAATGAAGCCATGAGGTTATATCACTTTCAGGGCAGAGGGCCAAGGCTAAGAAGGGAAAGGCAATCCTTTTCAATAGCCATCCCTGCCTTTAGCAGAGGGAACAGTAAGGACTGTCCAGAGGGGCTATTGCTCAGATGCTTGTAGTTAGCTAGCCACGCTTTGCACTAAGGGAAGACATCCACTTCAGAGTCTGGGTTTCAGTTTTCTTAGAAACATCTTTACACTAAAACTCGAGGGAGCTCTATTGGGGAATGAAGCTATCTCCAGAAGTACTCACCTGTTGCAATCAAGCACTTTTCATAGGTTATTTGAGAGCCATCATTAAGTTTTGCCACATTGCCTCTCACATCCAGCTGTACTACCTGGTCCCGCCAAACATACACACACAGAGAGGGATAAATTCACTTAAATTTTTTTTTATTGAGATATCACTCATACAACATACAATTCAGCATTTTTAAGTGTACAATTCAGTGGGTTTTAGTATATTCACAAGTTGTGTGGCCATCATCATCACTATATAATTCTGGAACACTTCCATCACCCTCCAAAAAAACCTGTACCTGGCAGTCATCAGCCCAATGAGAAGAGTTACTTCTTGACCTAAGGTGATCCTTAAGAAACCTAATCACTGGTACCAATTTCTTCAAGGAGTCATAATTTCCTAAGTGGCCAACATCACAGTGAGTTCCTAGTGTCCCAAAGCTCATGCCCAAATTTGTGGGAATGGAGAATAGGGACAGACTTTTCTGCCTGGCTCTTTGGAACCCTTCTTTAAAAAAAAAAAAGTGGCAGCGCTGGGTCCTAGCTGTGGCCTCCAAACTCTTAGTTGTGGCACGTAGGATCTAGTTTCCTGACCAGGGATTGAACCCAGGCCCCTTGCATTGGGAGCACGGTCTTAGCCACTGGAGCACCAGCGAAGTCCAGGGACCCTTACTTCTTTGTTAACAACTCTCTCGTATCCTTAACATTCTTGTAGGATGCTTTCTCCCAATTTCTAGCTTTCACTAAACCTGAGCTCCCCCCGCCAGCACAGGACAGCTTATATGTAGAGATTGCTCACTCACTCACATTCCTCCTCATCACGAGGAAAGGATTATAGCTGCTGATGGTTCCAAGGTACTCTCGTGCCCTCATCCCCTCTGAAGGACACTGACCTATATCCCCTACAACTCAAGTGTTATCCGGCCTGCTCTTGGTCACCCCTCAGTCACTGAAGTCCTTGGCACCTGGCTCATATTTTCCCTCTAAGCCACATCCGAACGCTCTCCCTTAAACTTCTACATCAAATACCTCACTCTTTGGTCACAGTCTGCCATCCTTCTAGCTTTCCCTCAGTCTCACTGGCACCTTTCCTTGTTTCTGATTTTCTCCATTTACCCAGTGGGCTGTTCCATTCCATCTAATCTGGGCCAATGGTAGATCTCTCAAACTGTGCTCTTGCCAGCATCCCTCATTTCCATGTACCCTGCTCCTTATGATGAAGAGCTTGAGTTCTGCAGTCAGGGAGACTGGGGTTTCTGGCTCCGCTCCACTCCTTATGAGCAGTGAGACCATTCATTCAAGACATATTTATTAAACACCTAGTATGTGTTGGGCTTCCCTGGTGTGGCTCAGATGCTAAGGAATCTGTCTGCAATATGAGAGACGTGGGTTCAATCCCTGGGCCGGGAAGTTCCCCTGGAAAAGAGAATGGCAACCCACTCCAGTATTCTTGCCTGGAGAATTCCATGGACAGAGGAGCCTGCTTGGCTATACAGTCATGGTGTCATGAAGAGTTGGACATGACTGAGTAACTAGCACTTTCACGTGTCAAGTACTGTGCTAAGTGCTGGGGACACAATGCTGAGAAAAACAGATACCTTGCTGCCTTCACAGTGTAGAAGCCAAGACAGATAAATTTAATAAACACTATAATTAAGCATGAGAAATGCTCTAATAAGGACAGTGCAGGTAGTGCTAGAAACATATGACAGGCGCACCGAGTCAAGCTGTCCAGGGGGCCATGATATAAACAGATGGGATGGGTGAGTAGCTACTTTAGCCACCTTTGATTTGTCCTGGGTAAGCTCCCTCCTCAATCCAACCCGTCGACTCAAACCTGTCAGGTAACCCACCTGGTATCCTGGTTTACTGCAAACACAAGTGAAGCCATTAGATGTGAGCTTCCTCAGCTTCTCATAACGGTTCCCCCTCCTAACCCCTGAATACAGACTTCACGTCCTCTCTTCCAGTTACTGTGATGAGGTGGCCTTTCTGTCTCGTTTCTATGCCTGACTCTTACCCCTTCCTCTCTCTCCTGTTAGTCAGCCGCTCACTCCCCCATCTCTCTTGTGACATCTTCTACCTTAGCCCACTGATGTGTTTAAGTCTGCCCCATCCTAAATGAATACTTTTGATTCAATGTATGTCCTCCTCCAGCTGTTGCCCAATGCCATCTCCCTTTTGTCATTTAAACTTTCTGAACAAGTAGTTTCTCCACTTTTCTAACTTCACAATGATATCTGAACAGCTAAATGTAATGGGTCATCTTAGAATTCCTTTGTTAGCAGATTCTTTTGCTATGGTAATACTCTGGCTCACATCCTCCTTCTTGAAACTCTCTCCAACCCTGGCCCCGGCCCTGGGCTCGCCTCATCCTGCCCTTTTAATACTTCTTTCCTAGTCTCCTTTTAGGACACTTTTTCTTAAGCCTGTTTCCTGAAATTTGGGTTCCGCAGGGCTCCATCTTTGCTTCACTCCTCTTCTGCATGACTACCTCAGTTCTCCATGGGGGAGGGCCTCACACCTACTCTCATGGTCTCAATTCTGACTCGTATGCAGATGATTCCCCATCCATAACTGAGCCCAGAATTCTACTCTGAACATTACAGTCATGTATCCAACATGCCCTTAGGGCATATCCACACAGATATTCTAGTTCATACTTAGTTCAAAATGAAATGTCATGTCCCCCTTAAACTAGGTCTTCCTCTTGCAATGTCTCTCTCACGTGGGGGTATACTACCATCTACCACACAAGCTGAAAATCAGAAAGTCATCTTCGCCTCTCTCTTCTCTCATGTTCTTCCTCCAATTGGTCACCACCACACCCCGCCAAGTTTGACTTTATGCTTTTAGTCTGTTCCCTACTCTTCATCACCTTTCTGTTAGGAAGTTATACAATGATGGTATTAGGAGCTTGGGCTCTGGAATCAGAATTCTCCAATCAGAGAGATCTGGGGCTCAAATTCTGCCTCTACTACTTATTAACTATGTAATCTCAAGCAAGATACTTCACCTCTTTTAAATCTCCATTTCTTTCTCTGTAAAACGGAAATGTTAATAGTGCCCACCTCCTAAGATGATTGTGCAGGGCACCACGATGTAATTAAATGCACATAAGGCATTTTCATACTGTGCTTACTTCTTAATCACCATCAGCACTCCTGCCCTTATGTGGACTCCCACCATCTCTCACATGGATTATTAAAAAAATCTTTGAAATGGTCTCTTTCTAGTCTTGTTTCCCTGAAATCCATTCTCTTCACAGCGAGTGATTACTTAAAATTCAACCCAACTGCTTCATATTCTTGTCTAAAACTCAACAGCTCCTCAGGGTCAATGCCATAAAACTCAAGATCTTTCACACGACAGAGCTCGACCATCAGGCCACTGCCTAACTTCCTGCTTTCTCATCTCCTGTCACTCCTTAACTTTCTGCTCTATCAGTCTTGAGCTGCTTGTGTTTCCCTGCACCAAACATGCTTTTTCACCCCCTTGTGCCTTTTCTTAAGTCTTTTTCTTAAGCCTGCTTATGTTACTCTTTTTCACTTGAATGCTCTACACTTTTCTCTAAGCTGGTGAATGCTACTTCATTCCATCATATTCCCCATTCTATGGAAGGAGACTGCCTTCTCCAGGAAGCTTTTCCATCATTATACTGGGCACACTTCCTAGTAATTCCCACAATATACCGAATTTCTTTCTTATTCCAAATCTATGTTATGATTATCTGCTCACATTTTTGCCTAATAGTGTTAGCCCCTAGAAGGCAGGGCCTGTGTGCTACACATAGGGGATACTTAATACAGTCTTCTTACCAGCTTATCCACCAACCCATATCCATCTTCTCTGCCTAACATCCCCATATAGGAGAAATGAACCTGTCCTTATCAAAGGTCAGTGCCTCCACTCAAGTTCTGGATCCCATCTCTTCTGGGCCTTGCTCCTCCTGATAGCCCTTCCCTCTCTACTGGAACATTGCCAGTAGTTTATAGACACACTCTAGACCTCCCTCCTGTTAACAAACACAAAACAAAATGCAAGCAAACAAAACCATCCCTGAACCCTAAACGCCCTCCAGTCACTGCCCACCCCTGTATTCAGGCACTCACCTTTGTAAAGTCCAACAATATTTTCCATGCTGATGTCATGCCTGAATTATTTTTACTATCCTGAATAATATACATTTGTCAATCTCTTGTCATCAATAATCCCAAAGAAATGTTAGTGTGGAAAAACAGAAAGAAGGAGGAAAGGCAGAGGAGCCAATCAGGAGAAGGAACAGCCTCAGAGTCATGATCCCCAATGACCTGACTTCCCTGGGAAGGTTTAGCTAGCCTGTGACTCTAGGCTAGAGACAGTGCTTTCCCCAGGGAGACACACTAATTAGTATAGACTGGCAATATTAAACCTTAAAATGACTTGCTCTTTCTTTGATGAACTACAGTGACAGACAGATGGAAGGGATAGTGGGAATGCAAGTCACCATCCTTGCTGCCCCTGTGGGCACATAGGTGGAGCTTGACTAAGAAAGCAGCCTACTAGCTTACCTTCTTCCCAGTGAGGACGGCCACACCACCATTTTCAACATGAGGCAGGTCCTGAGCAGAGACGTAAAAAGAAGGTGGCTGGAAATATATACTGTAGAGAGAAAAGAGAGAAATGGTTGTAAGTACATGGAATGGCTATCAACTTCCCCCAGAGGTTCAGAAAAAATTGGTTCCACCACGGAAAGCTTTCAGGAATATTTTCTCAAGTAGGTGCCCAAGGGTACTAAATCTGGGTCATGGGAACAATCTGGATACATTCTTGGCTCCAACAGCTTTGCAGGAGGGATGGTTCTGGTATCTAGGGGGTAGAAGCCAGGTATGCTGTGAAACATAAACAGTATGCAGACCAGGCCCCTAAAGCAAAAAATTATCCAACCCTTAATGTCAATAGTTCCAAGGTTGAGAAATCGTGCTTTGCATTTAGGTTCCTTTCAAAGTCAGGACTAGAGGAGTGGCTGAGGAGCTGGTACTCACATCCACCCACACAAGCTGTCCAGGATGGCACTGATCACTAGACAACTTGGTCTAGCTCCTGAGATGATCTCACCCCAAACAGCAGATACCGTCTATGAGGGATTAATTAAGGGATGGGTAACCTGGAGAATCCCATGGACAGAGGAGCTGAGGGGGGTGCTACAGTTTGTGGGATCGTACAGAGTCAGATATGACTGAGCACAACAACCTAATTGGAGGGCTTCCCAGGTGGCTCAGTGGTAAAGAATCCACCTGCCAATGCAGGAGATGCAAGAAACGTGGGTTCAATCCCTGGGTCAAGAAGATCCCCTAGAGGAGTAAATGGCAACCCACTCCAGTATTCTTGCCTGGAGAATCCCATGGACAGAGGAGACTATAGTCCAAGGGGTTGCAAAGAGTTGGACACAACTAAGTGATTAAGCATACACACGTAATTGGAAGTATGCATCCTGCTTGATAACAGACATGATATGAGTGAGGGAGGCAGGTAGATCTATAAAATTTAGTCCAGTGTCAAAGGGATCCATTAACGAGGAAAAAAACTGATACCCAAGAACATGGTACTGGACCCAGGAGATCCAAGGAGCCTTTTAAAGGAAAGGGCTTCTTGATCTGTTCCTAAGTCTCTCATGCAAAGATTTTAATAAAGAGTTTCTTCCTTAGCGTTCCCACTGTATCCCTGCAATTCTGAATGTCTCCTGGGGCGTCAAAGAAAGTGCCATAGAACAGTGTCTTTTGTTCTGCTTTTATGGGACATGCCTAGGCAAGTGTGAAGACACGACAACACAGGCTGAGCTGCTCTTCGAAGTCTAACACAAGGTCCTGGGAACAGAGGCATGAGTACTTCAGAGGCCAACATTATAACTTCAGTTATTGGTAGCACTGGTTAACAGAATCCAGGACTCTTGCCACTACAGCCTGGTGTTCACTCTAAGCTATACACTCGCTCTAAGTGTGTACTACAGTGGACTCTGGAGTGTTGCCAAGTCACCTGTCTTATGTGCTGTGTGCAGTTCCTGCTAAATCCTGTCTTACTCTCTGTGCTGAAGAGACAGTACAACCAGCTGAAGTTGCTGGTTGGGCCCATTTTACATAAGTGAACAGACCTTCGCTCTTTTCCATTCCATTGTTTGAATCGTAGTGTCTTTGTGACATTCGGGTCATCTGAAAACCACAGTTCTTTTGAAAGAGGAGGTCTCATGTAAGGCAGCTCAGGATCTTCAGATACAATCAGTACCTTTGGACACAAAATAATGATACTTATCACAGCCAAGTTGTTTAAGAGGCAAATGTCAAAGTGCTCACGTTGGCTAAGTGCTTGTGGACCACACAAGCAAGACAGTCAAGCAAGACGTGTCAAGCAAGACAGTGTATGCCTTACCCTGGCTCCAGGATCCCGAGCCCGGATGGATCTGGCTGCAGCAAAAGCAGCAGTGCCTCCACCGATGAGCAGGAATGGAACATGACTTGGTATCCTAACTTGGGGTTGTGGCTCTCCTTCCAGAGCTATAAGCAAAAGATCAGACAAGGAGAATATTTTTTAAGTCTCAGGTGACTCCTTGCCACTATTAAAAAAAAATCACCTTGAACCTGACTCAATCCTTTATATAAAAAGCTAGCAAAACACTGCAACTACATTAATCTTAACAAACGTCACAGCTTCTGAAATGACAGCAACAGGAAGCATCCCTTTGATAAGTGAAGAATATTCAAAAAAAGAGGTGAATGATGTGGCCAAGGTCATTGACTCACTAAGCCTCTCAGAACTAGAATCTAGCTTCAATGCTTAGCTATTTCTCAAATATACTAGAAAGTATAGATTTGAAGGCTTCTGCCCTGCCCATTTAATTTCTTAATGGCCAACAGGAAAATATCAAGTTCAGTTTCACCTTTTGTTAGTAATAATGGGGGAAAACTGAGCAGATCAATTGGGGATTACTAAACAATGTTCAAGAATACGGAGGTGTTGTGGAGGAAAGCAGTGGAAATGGCCTACCTGGAATTGTGGGGTTTATTAAAGGATTAAAACATTCCTGAGAAATCAAGCCAGAAGTGTGGGATGGAAATGATGGCTAGCGCTACATGCTTTAGGCAAACAAACACATCGTGAACAACTCCGAACTCCAAAGACTCACAAGGGGAACAAAACAGACCAAAAGAATATCCTCATTGGGGGATAAAAAGGCTTTCATCTCTTTTCCAATAAGTATCTTTGCCAAGCTTGCATTTTTTAATTTAAAGCTTGCCTTTTGAGAGTTTAATATAAAGAAAACAACAAATCACTAATCACTAAGTTTATTCTCAAACCTAAATTACAGTCAAACACTTGTAATACCATAGTTTCTGGAAGTTTACAACCTCACAGTATCATTATGTCAACAAGATACCTGCAAAACACAGCAAATTGTCTATAATTTTCGCTTTATATATTGAGTCTCAAATCATACTCACCAGATGATGTGGCTCTTTTCTGTTTCTCTTCTGGTGTCAGCCCTAACCCTGAAATTCTTTCATTATATCTTTTTTTGTCATCTTTTAATGTCTTGTAGACCTGTAGACCCAAACATGGAGAAAATTTATTTCATCATACAGCTAGCTAGCACACATCATAAGTAACATTCATTATCTTTCAATTAAATGAGAAGCTTTTGTCTATATGAAGTTAGTTCTTCTGTGTTAGAATCACTAAGGCAAAAATATTTTCTTAAGAAATAAAAAAAAATATTTAGTGTGTACACACTTGGTGTGGAAAGAATACAGGTAAGCAGATGAAAATGTTCCAGTTTCAGATTTCCTTAGGCTCTATGTGAAGAATTGTCCTTATGTTTAATTCTGAGGTACAGCTGAAGAAAAAAGAAAAGTACTTTATACTGAAAGAATAAGGTGCTAGGAAGAGCTAAACTTTATAAAAGAGGTTTTAGACTCTGCTGGATACTAGCTGTGAAACCAACCTATAGGGTCCTGGGTAGGAAGCTGGGCCATAAGTTCTCTTGTCCCAAGTTATGTAAGTATCACAGAACTTAGATGACATCCTGAAGCATGACCACCAGTAAGCCTAGTCTCATAGAGTAACTCATCTTTTCCTCAAAGGCCTATTCTTTAATGACACTCAGATACTTAATGGGCAAACATCTCACTTAAACAACTACTGTATTTAAAATATACTATCTTCTCTATCCTTTCAAACTGAAGGGCTAGGTTTTTTTTTACACAGCATTAGAATTGACTAGTTTTCTTTTTTTAATTCAGCATCAGAATTTATTGAAGATCTTTTTAAAAGCAGTAGGGAAGAACAACTTGTTTTCATTATAACACTTTTGCTCTTTTTGTAACCCACAGGGTCAACAAGACAGAAATTTAAGTGACCATATGTCAGCTGAAATCCCACATTATTAATTAATTGGAGGAAAAAGTAAGGATAATCAGAGGAAGTAGCATAAAAACATGTTTTAAGAATAATATGAGCCTCTTACAGAGCAATCCACTAGGCAATGAACTGCATTAAGGAACCTGAACTCAGATTTGCACTTGACATTTATCAGCCTGGAAACATCTAATATACAACATGAATGGATTAGAAAATTAAGTGCTGTATGTTAAAAGATAATGGTTATTCCTTGAATTTACCACTAAATTCATAAACTGAATTCAAGTAACACTAATTTCAGGAAGAGGTTTTTTTTTTAATCTTGGCAGAAGATATTATATACAAGTCCAGCATTTACTCATTCCTTGAAAAAATATTTATTTTAAGAAAGGGATTTCTACTTAAAAAGATGGCTTAAGCTGATCACTGTGAGTGAACAGAGAAATAAACTGGGGTCATGTTCACACTGAGACAGATATCCAATAATAGCCTAGGCCCTCTCACACCTCCTATTGGCTTCACACATCAGGGAAGAGGAGACCAAGAAATACCTTGAGGTTTACTGGCGAAAGAAAAAGAAAGAGGCTTGTCATATATTTATATATTTAGCTTTTAAGTAAATGTTCTGATATAAAAATAAGTTACAGACCTATTATATAAAAATTAACTTTTCCCCCAAGTGTCTCTGTCTCCCCAGTTTGCAGATTTGCAGTCAGTGACATGAATACACGTCAGGTTAAAAAAAAACTACAAAATTCTGAAATACGTTAGCAGACAACTGTTCTAAACAGATGAATATAATGGCATCTATTCCACTTAAAGGAATATGAAAGGTGACAGTTCATTTTCTGAGTGAGGCAATGTGGTCCTATCAGTTGAACACTGGCTCAAATATTAAATCTCATCAAATATTCTAAAGGCCACTTTGGCTGTGTGTGTGTGTGTGTGTGTGTGTGCATGCACACTCAGCAGTGTCCACCTCTTTGCAACCCCATGGACTGTATGTAGCCCACCAGGCTTCTCTGCTCACTGACAAATCTAAGTCACCTCAGATCATGTTTTAAATGATTTAAAATGTAATCTAAAACAAAACACAATAGTTTGATAAGTTGTAGGTAGACAAAAGCTTATCATTTAACCTAAAAGCACCATAATACAGCAGCTTTATTATTACCAGGGTTGGATAAACACAGAGGGCAATGAGGCATTTAACTGAATTGCTTGAGAGGAACTTGTGCTTCACAGACATTTCTAAGACAAGAGGAAGCAGCAGTATGAGTGGCCCTGTTCCGTGGCCTGGCATTAAGAGAGTTGCCTGGCCAGCTCTGTGGAGGCCATCCAACTCTGGTACAGCAACATGAACCAGAGGTTTAATGGGTTTCAAATGTTACAAACATATCAGATACGAACACTTTAAATCTGTTTCTGAATGAATGGGGTGGAACTGATGGGAAAAGCTGAGAGCTATGAAATGGAAAAGTTAAGTTTTAGAGGGTAGTGTCTAAGTAATGAAGGAGAGGCATTTAGAAAGCAGTTGACACAAATGCATTAGCTTATACCACTTCAGCCACTAGTTTGACCAAATTACATACAGATTTCAAAAGGGACACTGCCAAATGAATTTAGCTGAAATAGAGGCTGGGGGTGAGTGTGGAGAACACTGTAACTTCTATGGCTTTTTGGACCTCCTCAGAAGCATTCAATAAAATGCCCTTTCACAACAAAAGTAGGGTTAATTTGCTGTTTCCCACAAAACACAGAAATTATATTTTACCTAAAATAATTCAAAATGGATGGTGTTCAAGTCACCTTTACTTGCTTACGCAATGTTTACTCTTTGAGACTATCTTGTTAGATATGCAGCACTAAAGCACAATATAATTTAGCATCATAAAAAAAGAATTATGAAATTGGCAAAAGTTTCAAAGACAGGGTTGATGACGAGGATTTATAGCAATCATTAAATGTATGGCTTTAGATATTTCCAGTAAGACTTTAAGAGTTTGAAGAATGAGATTTGAGGACTCCTTAGTGACTGACAATGTCCCTTTAATAAATACCTAGAAAGCACATGCCGTGAATGTTTCATCATGTTCTAATGGATCAAGTTTTCATTAGTGCCATGGTTTCACCCACCCTACCCCCAAAATATATTTGAGTGTAAGTATCTTACATAATAAACTCCTGCCCCAGTGACTGTTGCTCCTACAATTAAGAAGTATACTAGGCTGCTGCCATCTTTCCCAGAAGCACCTGTAGACGCTAGTGATCTAGAAGGGGGTCCTAGATGATGACACTGCACAACTGTAGGTGAAGATAAGGCCAAGAAAGAAACAAAGGAAAATAGAAAAAGCACTAAGTATTAATGAAGAAACATTCAATATAAAGGCAGGGAAGTGTTTTTGGTTACCCTGTGCTAAAAAGAAAAACAAATGCTGTTCCAGGATTGGAGGAGAATGTATATTTCCTCAAAGTCTGTCACCAGACAGAGCTCACCTAGTTCTTACTCTGATTCAACTCACAGCTGGCAAGAGCTATCTACTTTCCTTGTGCATCTGGAGTTAGGTCAGAGAATGATCATCTAAGTGACTTCAAATAATTTTCATGTCCCCTCCTTTTTTTAACACAGTGATTGAGTAACAAAGATAAGCTCACCCTCTTACCAATGTAGAAAGAACTAAAATTGTAATGTTGTCCAACCATTTGCTCTCAATAAGTAAAATAAACAGCTTCTTTCAATCAAGGGTGTTACTAGGTGTTATCTAAGTTGGTTCACTCAACCTTACATGATCCAGCTTTAGACTGATCTGCTTAGTCACAGTAAACTCTGCCAAGTTAAAAAAAAATGCCCACAGAATAATTCCTCTGTCACCAGCTAAGCTGATCACAGTTCATTTAAGGGGATATTATTGTGGTAGTACTATATAACAGTTTAAAGCACATTTCTCACCTCACACAAACTCCATCCTAAACCTGGAGATACTAGACTTAATTCTATAATTTAGTCTTTGGATGAGGTTCCTGGATAAGTTTTCCTTTCAGGAATGCTGAACTGAAAGTTATTGTTTTTAAATGGTTATTATCCCAAGCCAAGGAAAAATACAATATTTGGCAAATGGGTCAAAATAAAATATTGTGCTAAGGAGCTGCAATGAATTTTGACCTTATTCATAGGTTAGTGCATTATATCCAAGAGAAAACGTACAATTTCATAGATTAGTCAAATCTAAGGAAACGCAGAAGCTTTCAAGTAAAGAGTAAAAAAGACAAGTGCAAAGAGCAAAGATCAACAAGAGATGAAATTTCAGTCATTCCCAAATTGGTTCTCACAGACTATTAGACAGTAGGCACTCTAAAGAAGGCTCTTTGGAAATTCTTCCAAAAAGAGAAAGGAGAATTAGTTGTAAAAGTCTTAAAGCAGAGTAGTACTGAGTCTATTAATGGGAGCTGTTTGGCAGCTTCTTTACACAAGCTGCTTTTCTACTTACATATGCACCAGCTCCTATTGTTGATAAGCCCACAATAAGGACTAATACAGAATTATCGATTTTGCCCCCTGATGGACCAGAGCTAGCCATTTGTCTTGTCATCTGGAGTTCTAGAGGAACATGCCATCGCTGGAACAAGTTGCCTAAGGAACACAATTTATTAAGACACACACACATACAAAAATAAAATAGTTAATACATGTTTATGACTAAACGTCAATGCATTGCACAAGTAAAGACTTAAATGCACATTGGGCTGTGTCATATTCACTGTTAAATGGCCAAGGGGAAAAAAAAACTTAAAACTGTACACACAAATACAACAGATATCAGAATGTACACTCTAAAGTTGTTGGAGTTTTACAAGTATAATTTAATGCTGTCCAGGGAGGAATTTATCGCTTTCAGAATAGGTAATGAAAAACACGGGCAGTTCATCAAATACTTCTCTCTTCACATCTTCACCGTAAATGAAGCAAACATGGAGAGATGACTGAATAGACAGATATAACAAGTTAACTACAGGCTACCTGGGACAAATAGACTCAAACCTTGCACAAATAGACTCCAGCAACACAATCTAACCAGAATAGACTTCAGCCTTGTGGGAAAGGTAATGTGTCCTGGAAGACTGAAATGCTAAATTTCAGAAGAAAACCAGAAACAAAATTAGGTAAATTTATCTCCCACAAAGAACTGAAGAATTTTGGATTATATTTTTTAGAATGACAAAATTTAAAATATCCACTGGCTACTTGGCTCTTAGTCCCCCAAAATAATACAAAGATTATGTTGATGTAGAAACTCGGAATGGCTATTAAGAATCTGAGGATCATAACAATGCTCACACATGGAAATGTCAGAGTTTCATAGTCTTTATCCAGGAGGATGCTAGCATTTTCAAATGAAGGAAGAAGGTCCCAGCACCTTCCCTGCTTGTGACAGTCTTCATGTTGACTACTGACCTAGAACAGGGGTTTGCAAATTTTTTCTGTAAAGAACCAGATAGAAACTATTTTCAGCTTTGCAGGCCACACAGTCTCTGCTATAACTACTTAATTCTGCTGATGTTGTGCCAAAGCAACCACAACATAAAAATAAATGGGTGTGATTGTGTCCCAACAAAACTTTGTTAGTGGACACTGAAATGTGAATTTTAAATAATTTTCAAAAAATCGTCTATTAAAAATTTTCTTGAGCCATCTTAATGTAAAAACCAATTTTAGCTCAAGGGGCATAGGAAAGCATGTGGGTTTGGCCTGTGGGCTGTAGTTTGCCAATCCTGATCTTCAGCAGTGGTTCTAAAACTTGAGTGGGTGGGCATCAGAGTCCCCCAGAGGGTTTATTAAAGCATGGAAGGCCAGACCTACACCACTCCCACCCCAGAGTCTCTGAGCTGGAGGATCTGGGATAGGGCTCAAGAAGTAGCATTTCTAATGAGTTCCCAGGTGATACTGATGCTGCCAGTCTACACTTCGAGAATCACTGGTCTAGAGGCAAGTAGCCATGTTCTGATCTGACCAAGCTTTAAAAGACAAACAGAACAGCGCCGGTAGCTGGTCCATATGTACTTGCACAAATTCAAAATACGGAGCTTTTCCCCAGCTTTCACAATTACAGGGCTCAGAGGGGTATAAACATGTCCAAAACGCAGCTGCATTCTCTTACCTGAAATCCTTGGGAACATGGGCATCCCAGAACTTAGAATTATTAGGTGGTAAGTATATAATGCATATACCATATAGTAAGTAACACCCAGCACAATAAGGGGCAGCAACCCAGTCACATGCATTAATGTTTCTATGACTGATCACAATTAAGAGAATAAACAAAAGATTCTAAGTTAACTTCTCTCCAGTTCAGGTTACAAAAGCTTGACAAATGAGTTCTAAAAACTTGAGTTTTTTAGTCCTATTTTCATTTCTAAGTTATAGATAAGAAACTATGGATCTATATTCTTAGAACTGGAAATGTCTTTTTCTCTACTGTTTTTATTTCTTACCTGTTTTAGAATCTTTCATCACTGAATGAAATAAAATGGCTTATATTTGGGAACAACAACAAATCATGAAAATAAAACCATGGGCAAGGGTTGAGAAGCTTATCTCAAACTGGGCAAGCTTTTGATTTTCAGAGTCCATAAAAATGATGAAGCATCAGAAATAGAAACTGACAAATCTCAGGGCTTAGAAAATGAAACTGGGTAGAAAAAGTCCCACATGGTTAGATACAGTACAATGAATTTAGTTGTCTCTTACCTCCATCCCAAGTTTTTTTTTTAACTGAAAATAAATGTTTTTATAATTCCATTTATTCCTCTAGAAGATCCTAAATCTAAAAACCATAACAACTTTAATATAATAATTTAAGTTCAGCAGTTTTTGCCTCAATTTGCAAAAAAAAAAAGACATTTAAAAGAAAATTGACTTTTAAAAAAAGAAAATGGGTTTACAATTACACTACTGCTTGAAAAGAAATATAACACAATACAGTCATTAACAAACCAACTTTTTATATATCTAGTGACTTTAATTTTGTAAAAGGTGATAATATGTTATGGATATTCATATTTCCCTCCTATTTTCTTTTACCTATAAAATTATTCCCACACCTTTCCTACCACAGCCTCAGAATTTTAGGAAATCTTATATAAAGACGGAAACATGCCTTTTCACTTGTCTTACTAATGTGGGAAAGCCCCTTTACTCCTTGCCTTCTCATTGTACCAATCTACTTATTTTAAATTTTCTGCAGTCAGACCACATGTACCAAAGTAGAGCATTCTTCCTCACACTTATGATTTTTTTAAACTGATCATTTATACATAATATGATCGCCATTTTGGCGATAATTAGACCCTCTACCATGTCATATAATTATCATTTCTTTGTAGTTGTTGGAATAATTAAGATCTAGTTTCTTAGCAAGTCTGATACTATAATACAATATTATAGTCTATATTCATTATATCATGCAAGGATTCAATTCCTGTAGGAGTTTGCGCAATAAATGTTTCATGAATTAATGAATAAGATAAAGAAATAGAAATTCATCCCAGTTCTACTGATAAGGACTGAACATTTTGAAGAAATTTTTGCAAAGAAGTTTTGAATACCACAGGCTAGCGTTAGAATAGTACCTAAATCAACAAATTCACTGCTGTAGGTTTCATAATATCCTATTTTTGCATACACCCAGAAGCCCTTTTCCACAAATACATCCATACAATTGAGGCACCCAGAAATTTCAAGTGGTTAGGAGGTCTAATATTGTCTTGAATCTTGTTTTCTGAACATCAAACTTATTCTTCTGACATGTCTAAAACACAAGATCGGACAAGCCTAGGTGATGTGTCCATTGCAGCTAAATGCCTCTTGCATGAAACACTCCGAAGAAAGGCACCAGAAGAAAAATGATTTTGATGACACACAAAAAATCTAACTGTATTCTGCAAAGTTAAGTCCTTCATAGTACTAGGGTTCAGTCACTGAGAACTTACCATGTACCAGACTGTACAAAGTGCTGAGGACACAAAACTAAATGCGACACAATTTGTGTCCTCGGGTAGTGCCTAGTTTAGGAGGGGAGAATGGCTGTAACTATTCTGAATATCAGAAAAATGGGCTTGACGCAAATCATAAGAGATTCAAGGTTGCTCAGTTTGGCTTTTTAATCTTTAGGTCAGTGGCACAGAAGGGAGTCATTATTCATTCAGAATAGCAGCTTCCAAACTTTCCCTATCATTCGAATTACATCAGCAGCCTTGTTAAATATAAATTCCCACGACTCTCTTCCAAAGATTCTCATTTGGTACAGTTGGGGTTGGCTGGCCCTCTACTTTAACTTATTCGACCAGGCAAGTTTTGGAAACACGAAAGTTACAATATACAGCAACTCCCTTAAAATATTAGCAAACGTCTAGAAGAAAAGGTTGACTTGCTAAAATTTTCTTCTGGAAAGTTCTGTCCCAGCAAAAGGAGTGGGTAAAGGCTTGTCTTTTAAGCGTCAAGAAAGTGTCATTTGGCAGTGTCCAGGAAGTCTGGATCGTTGCCCACAAGGAATTCAGTTTCTTTTTTAAGACAGTGGAAAAGGTTCTGAACAGAGCAAAATGTTCAAACATCTGACCCTCAGGTCAGGGGTCAGTGACGAGTTTGATCACATCAGTAGCACAATGTTTGATAACGAAATAAAAAACTACAGAACAGAAAACATCTATTACCTATTTAACCCATATGCTCCTCAATTCTGAATGCCGACACAAAATGGTTACTATAAATTATCTTCAATCATTTCTGGAAAGAGGCAGAGCATCCAAATATAGTAAATAACCAGATAGTAGCAATTATCGTTTTAAGGCAAAAGGCAACATATAATGCAAATGAACTCTACAATAGTGACAGATATGGATGAGATGTTCCAAAGTAGGTTTAAAGTTTGCTATAATCCTGGCATAGAACTAGTGGGGAGGGAGGGGAAAACAGGAAGGGGAAATGGCCTATCTACAAACATGCCTCTCCCTGATCTATGTAAAAACATATGGTGAACTATGGATACTATGGGCAAAAGAATTCAGATTAAGAGCAATTAGTCATCAAGCCACAAAACAAGGTTGATTCCTAAAACGATAGAATCATTTCTTTTTGAAATTGTAACCCCACCCCCACCCATTGCTAAAGATAATAAGGTTATCCTCTGGTGCTTGGCCAAAGGCCAAATAACTGTATACAAAGAGATGGATGGATCTGTCAAGAAGTCAGAATATACTCTACAGCAGACTGCCTTAAAACAAAGTCATGCAATGGAAAAGAACACTTTTAGTGAGTATATTTCAGTAGTTCTAATATCACCAACCATCTCAAACATCTCTTGAATCAATTCACCTTTGCAAATCCACACTTAATTGATGAGAACGTTTGTTTAGACTTCAGAATGCTGGCAAAAGTTGTGGGTTTTAGGCAAAGTAAGTACACAAAGTTTGAAAGCCCAGTGTGGATGAAAATCGTCAGCTTACCTAAATTTCTGTGTAAATTTCTGTCCAACTTACATACAGCATCCTCAATTCAATGCACAAAACCCATACAGATGACATCATAGACAGGATGTTAGTTTTTCAAACCTAATCTAGTTTTTCAAACTTCTGCAAAGGCAGAAGTGTTAAGTTTCAAGAGCAACACGCCTTAGGACATACCTAAGGTACACCCATCAGGAAACAATTTCTTAAGGGATAGCAACTGGAAAAACTATTCAAATGTACATTTATAAAGCTCTCACAATCTAAGGGAAATATTTTCCACTTTTTAAAAAGCACCCAGCAAGCAGTTCCACGTTGAAAAGGCCTCAAGGCAGTTCTATATTGACACTGCTAATATGAATATCCTTGGGTGACCATTCAAAGATTATTGATGAAAAAAAAAACCAACAAAACCAAGCACCCTGTACTGGTGGATAATTCTTTACCCCCTTGAAGTTGTGCAGGCTGAAAATTGGCAGGTTCAAGACATGTTTAGATAAATTCAAGGATATCTGATGCCCAATGGGCTTAAAGGGGAACCAGATTTATCCTTAACCTTTTGAGATCAAACTTTAGCAAACAGTGTGGAGTTGGGGTGAGAGGATTAGGGACCTAGAGACAGGCAAACTATCCTCTGCTCTACCTATTAATTAGGAATATGACCTTGAGCAAGTAATTTCACCTCTCTGTGCCTCGGTTTATTATCTATAAAATGAGCGGGTTGAATTTTACCATGAAATCCCTTCCAGCTCTAAAATTTGCTAAAACAAGTTCATGGGCGGGGGGCAAATACAATGTGTTCTGCAAACTGTTTCTCTGAAACATTAGGGACCATCAAGAATTACACTGACCAGGCCAACTCAACTCAAATTAATTCTGGGCCAACTCTTTCTGGTGGCTGGCGCACAGCGGACAGACTTCTTACTTGCATTGCACTATTTCTGTTTCCCAAGGGACTCAAATCTGTGAATCTCATCTGGGGTTTGGAAGGTAAGCAGGTTACATGCTCATTTACAGAAAGAAGAACTGAGGCGTAGGGCTTGTGTCTTGCTTCAAGTCTCACAATCAATAAATGACAAAGTCTACTTGACCTCACTGCTCTAAAAAAGCGAACTGGGGGTGGCCAGGAGGTGGCACTGGACAATACAAGACAGCCAGCTCTTCTGTTATCCCTGAACAGCAAACCCTCACAGGAAGAGGCCTCAAGCCGACTACCGGGCTCAGATCCTTTGAAGGTCAGGTCGGCACGGCTTGCGAAACTCACAGTTTGGATCCCGCCAATTCGGAATTCACAGGATCGATCGTGAGTGTGTTTAGTTTTTTTCCCCAGGGATGAGGGTAGGGTGGGGGGAGCCCTGAGCGGCATAGGGAGCCTGTGGAACCCAGGCCCTTCTTCAAGGTGGGGGTTGCCCGGGATGGGTCAGTCACCTGGGAGACGGTTCCTCTGCCTCGGGCCTCGGACGCACACTGTCCGCACCAAGGGCGCCAGCTTCTGCTTCAAAGCACCCGCTGCCAGGCCTCCACACCGGAACATTTCGGCAACCGCTACCCTGGACCTCCTCCTCCTCTCCTTTCTTCTTACGCACGTACCAACGGGTCAAACACCCTGGGCCCTGACCCGCTCCCCCAGCTCCCTTCACACGCACTCTACGCAAGCTCCTCCTCCCAGCCCCGGGTGTGCATTGGACAGCTAAGCCGGCCTGCCAGAGCTGGAGAAGGGGACGCGCGACTGGAGGCTTACTGCGCAGGCGTGGCGCTCGGCGCAGCATTGCAATTGGCCCGCACGGGGAGAAGCTGGGCGCAGGCGTCTAGCTGTCCGAACACTTGGCAAGACCCCAGGCGGAGTTGCTTGCAAGTTTCCAAGGGCTGGGGGCACCGTGTTCCGCTAAGCGAGCTCAGAAAGCTGTCTGAGGAGGGACCGGTGAAGCCGCTTTGCTGGGAGGTGGTGGCCGGTGCTGCCGCTGCGTCGATGGCGGGAACCTGTAACGGCACCTCACAAAGCGTGGCCCCAGCACAGTTTGTTCTTCTGTTTAAGCCACTGATTACTAGGTCCTACGCCTTCCGGATTCTCTGACGGTAGTCCACTTCCAGCTTTTCCGGAGGTCCGGCCGGGGCACCTCGCTATGCAGATTCGGAGGGGACTTCCTTCTTTTACAAGTTGCTGGCGCTTTCCCACCCAGCCCCTGTTTCCTGGGGGAGGAATCATTACGGGCTCTCTTTCCCAAATCTGTCTTGCAGTTCTGTGTCTTAGACGCTGTCCCAGGTGCTGCGGATAGTCTCCTGCTCTTATGGCTTCCGTGCTTGAGAGCAGGATGCTGGCAAAGAGTTCGTGTTTCACAAACTTTCTGTGAGAGAAATCCTAAGCAGGATTTTAAGAATTATGGGAGGAGTAGGATGAGGGACTGAGTGTAAATAGGTGTTTTTGACTCCACCAAATGTAAAAATACAAATGTAAAAATATATTTTTAGCAGTATGCAAAACATACGCCTTTTTCAAAGTTTTGAGTTACATATTTTTAATTGGCATATAATTGGAAATATAATTGCTCTATGATATAAATAAATATAATGAATTTAATAATGAAATATTATAAATAATTAAATACAATAAATTAAATTCATATAAATATAACACTGGAATATAATGTGCTGCAATTATTGCTTTACAGTGTTGTTAGTTTCTGCTGTACAACTTAAATCAGCTCTCTCTATATATATATATCTTCCTGACCTCTTGAGCCTCCCTCCCTACTCTCTTGAGTTACATGTTCATTTAACAAGTATTTATTGAGCACTTGCCACTTGGACTGTGCCATGAAAGGAGCTCTGGGGGATATGAAAAGTATAGGAAGTGGTCACTGTCTAGTTGAGAGATGAGAGATATTGGTCATTTAAATAATAACATCTGATGTAGTGCCAGAGTAAGAGAAAATAGTACGGGATGGAATAGCTAAGGAAGGACTTCATGTAAAAAGTGTTACTTGAGCTCTGTCTTGAAGAATGAATAGTAAAATTAACATAGACAGTGGAGGAGAAGAAATGATGTTTCAGATGGTGAATACTTTGGACCAAAAGTAATATTTTCAGTGGTTAAGCATCATTGAATTTGGATCCAGTCTGCTCCAGGCTGAATCCTGGCTCTGCCACTTGGGGCAAGTCACTTATGCCTCCCTTTCCTCATCTACCAATCCCATAGGGTTGTTGTGAAGATTAAATGAGCTAATATTTGTGAAGTATCTTAGAGGAAGCACCATGTTGTTTAAAATGCTTGGAAGAATAAAACAAAACCCACCACATTTTCATGGGACAATGGCTTGAGTACATACTAAGAAGTAAATAAGGATAGGTGAATGTGGTGGGGCCAGATTCAAACAGGCAAAAAAGTTTGGCCCTAATATTGTAGGTGATGAAGTTATTATTTTTAGTGGAATTAGGGATAGGGAATGAAATTACAATGTCGTTTTAGGAAATTTAACCCAGGAAACAATATTTATTGGGAGAAAATGATTCAGGGTCCCCATACTCATTAAGAATAGATTAATGTCCAGAAGTGCAGGTAATAGTTTTCTTTTAAAGTAGGGCTGTTTGAGGGGGATAAATATTGAAAATAGCAATTCCACAATAAGGTAAAAAATTTCTATTTATTTCATATTTAAAGGCCTTGCAGACATTGACATTTATTGCTATTTCTAAAAGTCAGTAATGAACAAGGATTGATTAAATACAAAGTTAATCCTTGGAGAAGGTGATGGCACCCCACTCCAGTACTCTTGCCTGGAAAATCCCATGGATGGAGGAACCTTATAGGCTGCAGTCCATGGGGTCGCGAAGAGCCGGACATGACTGAGCAACTTCACTTTCACTTTCCACTTTCATGCATTGGAGAAGGAAATGGCAACCTACTCCAGTGTTCTTGCCTGGAGAATTCCAGGGACGGAGGAGCCTGTTGGGCTGCCGTCTGTGGGGTCGCACAGATTTGGACACGACTGAAGCAACTTAGCAGCAGTGAATTTTGGCTGATACTTCCTTTTTTATGAATAACTAAGAAGACAATAAAATAAATGTGAAAAAAAATACAAAGTTAATCCTATCTGGTGGTGAAAGAAACTTTGGAAAACACTCAAAATCTTGACAATCAAGTACCTATGAAAACAATTGAGTGTATTTGAAAGACAGTCATTTAATGATGCAACATTAACACAAAAAAGACATTGTGCAGGGCTTCCCTGGTGGCTCAGTGGTAGAGTCTGCCTGCCAATGCAGCAGACAGGGGTTTGATCCCTGATCCAGGAAGAGCCCACATGCCGGGAGCAACTAAGCCGTGTGCCACAACTGTTGAGCCTGTGCTCTAGAGCCCACGAGCCACAACCACTGAGCCCATGTGCTGCACTGCTGAAGCCCACGTGCCCTAGAGCCGTGCTCTGCAACAAGAGAAGCCACAGCCATAAGAAGCCTGTGCACCACAACTAGAGTGTAGCCCCCACTCACAACAACTAGAGAAAAGCCCAGGAAGCAAGGAAGGTCCAGCACAGCCAAAAATAAATAAAATTATCTTTAAAAAGGCATTGTACAGCATAGTTATTCATACTTTGGCAATAAGTGCAATGAGGTACTTTTCTTGGTCTCTTAATAAAAAATGATATTTTATCATTTTGGTGGGGGGCAAAAACAATGTACACATATGAGTAACTCCAAAAATACAAGTGAAAGTTCCTCAAAATCTCACTCCACAGACTTTTTATCAGGGCATGGGCCCATTTTGATATACCACATTCCCAGAAATCAATGTTTCTACCTTACAAATATAATGAGAGCTCTCAGACTCAGTGACAAGTTTTTGCTGGAAGCATGCGTCTAAATAATCTTATGTGGATGTAATATTTTTTATATCTCTCAGAAAGATAGCATTAATTATGGCTATAATTAGCAAAACTTACTTTCACTCTTACCTCCTGGATATATCTGTGTGTGTGTGCACGTGCACGTGCATCCTCAGTTGTGTCTGACTCTTTGTGACCCCATGGACTGCACCCCATTAGGCTTTTCTGTCCATGGGATTTTCCAGGCAAGAATACTGGAATGGGTTGCCATTTCTTTCTCCAGGGGATCTTCCTGACCCAGGGATGGATGCCAGGTCTCCTGCATTGGCAGGTGGATTCTTTTACCACTGTACCACCTGGGAAGCCTAGTTAATAGTTATCTCTCTCTCTTTTTTAAAATAGCTACTCTTCTGTAGATAATGATCACCAGGAGCATTAGCTTCAAATACAGAGGAGAATTATCTGGCAAGCTATTTAGACATCAACCAATCAAAAACAAAATATAGTGAGGATTGCTATTCACACTATACAATGATAATAGATATTCATAATGATGACCTTGGATTAGTCAATGAAGAATAAGTCTTTCTCGAAATGGTTTTAACATTGAATAGTATAATCTAGGGTTTTAGAAATGGGTGACCTACATATGTGCTAAAAGAGTTAGCTATAAATATATCTGCTAACTCAGCTTAAAAAGTTTACTAACTAGAAGACTCCATTTTCCCAGCCATTTTGAGTAACGTGGAAATGGCTGAGCAGTCACATTCCAATTTGCTTACAGATCTGTCACTGATGCTCTGAATTGTTTTCCTTATGATGGGAATGGATTTAGTCCTGTTGTCTCTTCTGCAGCTCAACCTCACACCCAAATAAGATGATAACTCACGTGTGCTGCTGGAATCCCTGACCTTGATGGCATTAGCAAATAACTCGAAAGTCGGTGCTCTTGGTATGTGTCATTAATACCTCAGCATATGAAATCTTTAGGAGGAGGGATAAAGTCTTAAAAGGAAATGTAAATGGGCACATTTTATTGTATGTAAGTTGTACCTCAGTAGAGTTGATTTCAAACAAATTCTGAACCTGCAAATCACTTTTGACAGAAGGAATTGGTCTTGACCGAGATGTGTAGTGCTTATTAAGCCTTGGGAAGCTGTCCCCTAATACCGTAAGAAAAGTTCTGTTCATTTATCATCTTCCAAGCATAATCTAGGCTTCTGGCAAATTAGACCCAACCACTTTGTTCTACATTCAGCTGCAGAGGGGTGAACGCTCCTAGGGGTTTCCACTTCCTTTTGAAACTCCACCATTCTGCAAGGATTTGTGATTGTATGGAGAGCCCAGAAGTGCAAGACACTGTGAGGTTTACGCCATGTCTCAGGATCCCTCCACCTGGACCTGTCACGGTTAGCCCCGGAAACAAAGTCCCCTTTTGCTGAAGCTGCCAGCACTAGCTTCCCCCTTCTCTTAGCCCACACACCGGCCCTCTGCCGCGGCGGGCCTTCCCCATTGGCCAGCCAAACACAACCGACTGCAGCAGCCAATGGGAGCCACTCTCCTGAACATTCAGAGGATGGGTGCTCGTGGTGTGATGAGGGGCGGTTGGCGCCTGGCACGCGCCCCCCTACATCTGGCAAGTCTGTGACAGAAACAGTAACTCGCCCTACACACGCACACCCGTGCCCCTGCCTTCCTCCTCTCAGCTGCGCGGGCCCCACAACCCATGGTGTGTCTTGGCAGCGCCCTCCCCGGCTCCCTGGGGCGCGCGAGCGCACCTGCTTTCTCAGTAAGACAGAGCATCCCTTTATCTTAAGGCTTGGGAGGGGGCCGCGGAGGCGGGGCGCAGCTGCCCGCCGCAGGAGAGGTGAAAGAGGTGTCTCCGCCCCACATCCCACTCCCGCCGAGTAGTGTCGCTCCAGGGCCAAAGTGCTCTAGAGACGCCCGAAGATGCAGCTTTCTTTGTCCTCCCCAGTTGTGCTCCCAGCCCGCTGACCCCGAGCGCTCTGAGAAAGTGGGAGTGGGGAGCCCGAAAGCTATAAAATAAATGGGTGCAAGGAAAAAGGAAGACCATCCCGAGCTGGCGTGTGCGGATCTCCCCACCCACCCTATCCTCCTTAGGCTTCTTCCCTCCGGTGTGTCCCTAGGGTCCCGGCAGGGGAGGGTTTATGCAAAGGCGCGGTGGCGGCAGAGGCGGCCTGGGGAGCGCCGTAGGATCCCAAGCCCGAGGGCACAGGCCCAAGGAGAAGGTTTGCCGGCTCTCCTCCATCTCTCCTCCCCTCCCTGGCTTTTGTGTCGCTGCCTCTGAGCTGCTAGGAGGGTGCGCTGGAGGAGGGGGGCTGGGGTGAGAAGCACCCCCTTCACGCGCGCGCGCGCGCACACACGTTGCCGGCGCACGCATACACGCGCGGGTACACACTCACAGACACGTACGCACACACATACACACGCACAAAGCTCGCTCGCCTCGAGCGCACTAACGTGGCCGTTTTCTTTGTGCGGAGCCCTCGAGGGGGGTTGGGGCCCCGGTCTGGTCCGGGGGAGATGGCGCAGCCCATCCTGGGCCATGGGAATCTGCAGCCCGCCTCGGCCGCTGGCCTGGCCTCCCTGGAGCTGGACTCGTCGCTGGACCAGTACGTGCAGATTCGCATCTTCAAAATCATCGTGATCGGGGACTCCAACGTGGGCAAAACCTGCCTGACCTTCCGCTTCTGCGGGGGTACCTTCCCGGACAAGACTGAAGCCACCATCGGCGTTGACTTCAGGGAGAAGACGGTGGAAATCGAGGGCGAGAAGATCAAGGTGATTCAGACGGTCAGGTCCAGAAAGGGAGGGATCTGGGAGGGGGTCTTGCCAGAGGTATCTCTCATGTGGTTGTAAATGTCCAGCGTGTGGCTGTGTCGCCGCTTGCTGAGCCCAAGACCCTCCGCAAGTCCTCATCCCCTTTCGCCTCTCTCAGTGGCCCAATTCCCACCTCAACCCCCCCACTTTTTTTTTTGAGGGCTGGAGGGAGTGGTTGCATTCATGCCCTTTGCCCTTGCCTGACAGCTCCTGCCAGGAAAAGCCGGTTCAAACCCATCCTCGACCCTGAGCCGGGAGCAGCGGCACCTGTGGGCAGAGGGAGGTATGAGGGATCTCCGTCCTGGTCTGTGGAATGGATCCCAAAGCACTTCACATATCTTGAGGTCTCTTCTACCTCCTGAGTGCTAATAGGTTACACAAACCTGCTTTGGCTAAGCCCTCAGGCCTTGGCAGTGGGCAGGCGGGGTGGTGGGGGGAGGATGGAAATCCATAGAGAATGAAAAGTGCTGTATTTTAAATTAAAATGTATAGTTGAGATTAGGGCTGGTTTGGAATAGGAGTGGTGTGCAGTGGTTCTGGCACAAAGCCATTAGCCCCTTTAAAGAAATTGTCATAGGGTTACCTGCCGGCACTTCATACAGATAAAACTAGTTCTTTTGGAACAGCACCCCTCAAATGATAGCTTCTTTATTTGTCTGGTGTACCTAATGCCTGTTACTCATTCTGTTGGTATTGTCTTCAGTGGGCCTTTGTAAAGATGCAGAGCAACTTGTTTGAGGCCTAAGGAAAGTGTCTTGGTGCCCCCATCTCATTAGTTTGTCAATAAGTACAGATATTCTTGTCTGACCATTTGTGCTCACTTTCAGATCAGAAAAGGCAGAAACTCAAGAGGACAGGAATATTTCAATGTGCAGAAGATGGGGGGAGGGAGGACCTGGCAAGGGCAGCTTCATGTGCTGGGGGAGCAGAGGGGGCAGGGTTATGGGCAGCAAAGACACCTCAAAAGGCACTGGGCACTAAAGACCAACTCCTCTAGAGCCACAGCTGGCCTTTTCTCAAGCCTGTGGTCAGACACTGTCAGGTGAAGTTAACCCTCCCTTTCCATTGGGCAAACAGCCCAAATGACCACTCTTCTGAGTGATGTAGAGAGAAGGGCTGAGTAACTGGGGAGGGTGATGAAATGCTCTAAACTGTACAAGATTCCTGACTCCTTCGTTATTAAAATGAACAGGTTTTAAAATGGCTTCAGAGACTGGTCCAAGGCACTTGATGTCAGGAAGATGGGGAGCTCAGTACCGATAAGGGAGTGCTCTTGAGAACAACTGACCCCAGGATCAGGAACATAGGGTACTGTTTGGAAATAGTGATCTTTTTTGCCCCTCTCATTTTGCCAGGCGGTGGTGGGGGCGGGGGGCAGGGGGGCATTGCTACATTTCCTTTTAAATGTCAAAGTAGGTATCTGTCTCCATCCTTTCCTAGGGCTCTTATTTCAATGTCTGTTTGGCTAGGACTTCTATAATGTAAGGTTGTAAGGCTGGAATTTCTAAAACATGCCTTTTAAAATCCAAAATAGAAATATACTTATGGATGTGTTCTTAAACCCTCAAGACCTTTTGAATTTAATGCTATCGCTTGTTTAACATCATGTCACATTGAGCCAAAGAGTCATTTACATTTAAGAGAGGGGGAAAGAAGTCAACTTGAAATTTAGATGAAAGAAAAAGGAAATGTTTGGGAGTCTAGGAAAGGAGAAGAGGGGGAGAGGAGAGGAGGAAGCCAGAAAGTGGAAGGTGAAAACGAGTGGAAGAGGGTCACTGCCCAATGGCCTTGGGGAAAATTTTGCAAAGATTCCCTCCCTTCTAACATCCAGTACTTAGTCAAACTGGATTTTACAGTGTCCACCAAAGATTCTGGACCTTTTCCCAGAGGGCAGAGCCTGTGACAGTGTGACTCACAAGAGATGGAGCCCAGCACAGCACCACGTGCACATAAGTGCTTAATACAGGCTTTTTTGGGAAGATGATATTTTCAAGAGGACGAAATCTTGTGACACTGCTCATGGGCGAGCCCTCTGAGTACAGATTCGGAAGGGGCTCAGGGTAGGGTGTGGGAGCAGCAGGATGGGGGCCCTGCCTCCAGCAAGGCTGCTGCAAGCCCAGAGCCCAAGCTGGCAGGTGAGACCGGCGTGTCTTTGAGGAGATGGCAGAGCACAGCAGCTAGCACAGGCACTCCAGGGGAGGCAGTTTTGCCCCATACTCTGGCTGGCCTGAAATGTCTCAAGGAACGAGTACCAAACCCATGCTAGGAGGTGACTGTCAAAGGCTTCTCTTTTGGGGAGAGAGAGAAAAGTCCCCAAACTGAGGCAGCCCTAGACCACAGGTTCAGCAGGAGAAGGCTGTCAGGCTCTAAAATGGCAGTACTGGGACTTCCCTGGTGGTCCAATGGTTAAGACTCTTCTCGCAATGCAGGGGGCCCAGGCTCAGTCCCTGGTGGGGGAACTAAGATCCTGCATAGCATAAGGCATGGCCAAAAAACAAACAAACTACAACACCAAACAAAATGCCAGTGCCATCTGTAGGGCCTTGAAGCCCCATTTGGTGTCGGCAATCTATGTGTCTGCCACCCCCTCACGACATTTATAATCCAGTATTTCCTGATTCACAAGAACATCAAAAAAAGCCTTCAGCGAGTCAGCAATAATCATAATAACAACAACAGCAACTTCTATTTATTGAAGAAACAAAGAGCCCAGGCTAGGCACTTTCCATGCACTATCTTATTTGATCTTCTCAGCAGCCCCATGAAATTAGGACTATTATTACTGTTCTTGTTTTATAGATAAGGAGACCAAAGTTAGAGAGATGAAATAATTTGCCCCAAGGCACGTGGATCTGAGCTTCGGTCTTCAACCCTGGAGCCCCAGCACTGCGCCATCTCACTGTCCTGCCTTCCCTGAGATAGGGCCAGCATTCAGCCTCAATTCAGAGCCCACGCGTTTTGTCACTGCTCTCTCCTCCAGTCGGGCAATATCTGGCTGGGAGGGATTGTGCACAGGGGGAGGTGGCATGCCAGGCAGCCAGCCTTATGGGATCCCGGGGGCCCAGGGTTTCAGCCCCTGGACTCATGAGCCTTCAAGAATGCCCCCTTCAGCTGCACTGCAGACGTTGTGCTGAGTAACTAGGTTTTCCTTTCTGTCCCTGGACTGTCTTACCTTGAGTGTAAGAATCAGAGAATATTCAGAGATGGAAGAGACCTTAGAGCATCTCTAGTCCAACTTCCTTGTTTTACAGAGAGGAAACTTAGACTGAGAGAGGGAAAGTGACTTGCCCAAGATCACCCAGGGCCCGGCCTACAACTCAGGTCTCCTAATTCCCTTGTTGGTGCTCTTTCCACACACTGTGCTGCCTGGCTTAGAAGAGTCTGTAAATCCCCACACTGGGCCAGCCCTGTGGTCCATCCAATCCACAAAGTTACCTGGGACAGGGATACAGCGAGACATCATAGGGAAAACTGACAGGCCTTCTTGACATCAGCCTAGGAAGGATGGAGGCCTCCCCCAACCCCCAAGGGAAGGGTGGAACTTCCTTGAAAGAACATTAAGTGTCTGTCATCTTACAGGTTTAGCTAAATCATATCGCGCCTGTCTCAGTCTCAAAGCATTGGAAAATGCCGAACAGGACTGGGTGTTTGGGGGTGGGGAGGTAGTAGAAGGGAGGCTCAGTTCTAATTTTTGAGCCCCTCTTTGTAGATTTTCATGGAAGCATCTTCTGTCCAGTTGGGTTCCTCCTACACGCCAGGCACACCCTCTGCCCTAGCCTCTGGACCAGGCATCCTGCGGTCAGCCGTGGCTGGGGGCAGGTGTCACTCAAGACTGTGGATTTCTCTTCCTTTGCACTCACTTGGAAAAACACCCTCATGTGTGTTACATTACTGAGTGGATGGAGGCTGAACTAACTGTTCCCTCAGAAGCTGCCTGCAGTCAGAATGACATCATGTCTTCCTTAGGGCTTCTGAGCTTCCATCTTCTGCCAGTTAGCTTAATGGTTAATTAGCCATTAGTTTGGTTGTTTTTCTGTCTCCACTGCTGCTTCTCTTGCTGTGTGTGAGTTTCTCTTTGTCTCTCCGTCCTCCTTTGCCATTCTCTGTGTCAGCCTGGCGTGTGAAGCTGGTTGTATCTTACAGGCAGATGGGATGGTCCAGCTTAGCAGCAGCAGCAGCTCACTGAAGAAAGACTTGTCTTAAACTTTCCCCATGACCCCCTCGGGCATCCTCCAAAGGTTACAGATATATACTTTTTCCCTTTCTCCATTTCTACCCTCCCCCACCTGCCTCCAACAGAAGGATATTCATACCTCATACCTCATGTGTAGAAAGATACCAGATATCTTCTCTAGGGAGAAGAAATACCTGAGTCACCTAAGAGCATGTGCAGGGGGTGAGGGACTTGCTCAGGCAGCTGTAGCCCCAGGAAAATGGTTTACAAGGCTAGAGGTATCTTTGGCAGTTCCCCTGTGCCCCTTGATGCTCCTCCAGTGTCCCTGTCACTTTGGGCCCGACCCCAGCCACCAGGACATGTTGCTGGCCTTCCTCTCTCTTCCCCCTCCTCACTGGTTGCCTCTGCCTTGGCTCTAGCTCATCATCAAGAAGCCAAGCTAAAAAAAAAAGAAGCAGCAGCAGCCAAGCTATCTCATCTTGCTTTCCAAGATGAGAACCAATGGATTAAAGGAGCAATGCTACTAGGACAGGGCTTATGGGCCCCCTGAGACAATGGCAACAACTAATATTTGCAGAACACTTTGTATTGTGCAAAGATCTTTCTTGCATGTAATTTCCTTTGCCTAGTCATTGACTCAGTTAGTGAAAGGAGGGACTGGAACCCGTGTCTCCCAATTCCATATCCACTGCTGCATTTCCAAAGGTGCCCGCTCAATGAGCTGTCTGGCCAGACTTGGTGGTGGCGGTTTCGGGCCAGGGATGAAGGGGGACTGTATTGGGCAGTGTGTCCTATACTTATGAGGATGCTAATCCTCATAGCATCCCTACAGGATTGCTGTGTTTATCCTTAGTCTCCAGAGGAGGACACTGAAGATAAAGTAACTTGCCTGAGGACACCTAACTAGTAGGATGTGATTGGGCTGGGATTTGCACCCTTGTTTGTTTGACTCCACTAAACCCCACTGGTCCTTGGAGAGAAAAAAAAAAAGGGTCCTGGGGGCATGTGTGTGGCTTAGGGGCAGGCGCCAGCGCTGGCCACCGTGTGGATGCTGTGCCCACGGTGGGAGAGGGGGACTGAGTGAGGGAATGCCAGCTGCCAAAGGGGGAGGAGCTGCTTTCACTGTCCAACAGAGGCCGGGGGTTTATGAGGGTGCCGAGAAGGACTGGGACACCAAACCCTGAAACAAAACAAGGTCATTCCTGTTTCAGAGAGCCTGACTGTCGAACTCTCCCTTTGTGATGGCTTTTGAAGCCACAGCACCGGTTCTTGTGATTTTCTGCTGTGAGCAGTCTGCTTCCTGGCTCCCCTCTCACCACAGAGAGAAGTTGAAATTCCAAGCCCCCCAAATCAAAGGTTCAAGTCTCCACAGGCTTGGGTGGCATGCATCATTCTGAAGCCCTACCTTAGAAAAGCCAAACAGCCAACCTACTCAGCCCCAAACACCTCACACACTCCCACCCGTGTTCCTGCTAGTGGCAGGTATTTTTAGAGTCCTGAGCTCATGGTGTTAAAGCATCTGCTACACGCCTGAGAGCTGGTAGGGATTCAGCCTTATTCAGAGGCAAGAGTTATGACTACCAGAGGGTAGGGATGGGGAAACCAGGAGCCAAGTGGTAAGGATATTCTCTGGCGATACTTGCCCTCTTTCCACTGACCTCCATTCCTCTCCCGGCCTGCTCTCCTCTGTCTTCCTGCTCAGAGCACCAGAGAGGTGGAAGAAATGAGAATCCCTTCTGTCTCTGCTTGCCAAAGCAAATCAGCCTTTGAGGACTTACGTTTTTCTGGGTAACCAAAGTCGAATGTTGTCTCTGAAATCCTTGGCAGATACCTAGGATGTCAGATGGATTGTAGTTTTGGTGACTCAGGCCAATACTGCTTTTTGATCAAGACGACAATATTAATGACAAGCGTGATGATGAGGGACCTGACGCAGAAAAAGACTGCTTACAGTCCATCTGGAGGGATGCCAAGAACACTGATGAATCGACTAGAGAACAAGCATGCGCGTGTGCTCAGTCACTTCAGCCATGTCCGACTCTGTGATCCCACAGATTGCACCCTGCCAGGCTCCTCTGTCCATGGAATCCTCCAGGCAAGAATACTGGAATGTGTTGTCTTTTCCTTCTCCAGGGGATCTTCCCGACCCAGGGACTGAACCCAATCAAGCCTCCTGCATTCTTTACCACTGAGCCATCTGGGAAGCCCAGAGAACAAATAAATATATTCTAAATGATGTGGTAGAGACTCAAAGTACAATAAACATTCCTAAGGAAAGAGAACTGAAAAATTGGAGAAGGTTTTAGGAAGAAGGTGGAATATGAGCTGAGCCTGGAAGAATGGGTGGGATTTGGATAGAGCAGTTTGGGGGCATCCACTTATATAGGGGAGGGTGGACTAGTAGGACCAAAGGTACAAAGGACAGAATGAACCAGGTGTAGCTGAGTAGCTGGAAACTAGGTTGGGTGGGGTCGAATTACGGCAGACAGAAATGTTTCTATTTTGATGCCATATGCAATAGAGGGCTGTTGGAATTGGCTGAAGAGGAGGACGACACGCTGATACAAGCAGGGATTTAGGAAGGCTGATTTGAAAGCAGTATGCAAGAGCCACCGGGGTGAAGGCATCTAGAATCCAAAAGCTTTTGCTGTCGTCCAGAAGTGAGGAGAGGAGAATCTGACCAAAATACATGGAAATCTGAATAGAAGAAGGTGATGACTTGAAGATCGTGCCAAAGGAACATGGCACCCATCTCCATAAAGGAGATGAAGGAAAGCCTGGATGATGAAAATTGATGCTCAGAATGATGACTCTAGTGCCCTGTAAGGTGTTTATCCAGCAAAAAGATTTAATTGTATTTACTAGATTATACTTAAAGTGAAGTGAAGTCGCTCAGTCGTGTCTGACTGTTTGCGACCCGTGGACTATAGCCCACGAAGCTCCTCCGTCCATGGGATTCTCCAGGCAAGAATACTGGAGTGGGTTGCCATTTCCTTCTCCAGAGGATCTTCCCGACCCAGGGATCGAACCCAGGTTTCCCACATTGCAGGCAGACACTTTAAGCTCTGCACCACCAGGGAAGCCCTCAGATTATACTTACTGACTGCTAATTCCAAATAAAGGCTATACTTCATTTTAAGAACCGTAGTAGTCAATTAGTGACTATAACCACATTCTCTTTCATAACTTAGAATTGTACACGGCCTTGGGACAATTGTTCTCAGCATGATTTCCCTTGTCCAAGACTTTGGATATATAAAGGAAACTAGATTGGGCTGAATGTGTGTAGACTCTGGAGCATCCCCTGGGAACTATATGTATGTTGCTAATTGTCCTTTATCCCAAAAGCTAAGATGCAGAAGAAAATTCCAATGAGCTAATTTACCTTTTACATAAGAAAGAAGTGAATTTAAAATAAATTGAGCCACAAAGTGAGATTTTAACACTGACTTTATTTTCTTTAAACAGTCATACAAAAAAAATTTTAAACCCCAAAGTGATGTATGCTTACAGTAGAAAATTTGGAAAATACAAAAAAGGAAATAAATATCACCTAAAATCCCACTGTTCATAAATAACCATTAATATTATAGTTTTGTACACTTCTGATCTTTCCTATGCATGTGTCTATGTTTAATTTTTTTTTAATATTGGGACTATAGTGTACAAAATACTTTGTATCCTCCTTTTTAAGCTCGTGTTTTGTGAGCATTTTTGCACCATTTAATTCTTTTTTTTTTTTTTTGGCTATGCTGTGCAGCTTGTGAGATCTTAGTTCCCTGACCAGGAATCAAACCTGGGGGCTTGGCAGTGAAAGAGCACAGTCCTCACCACTGGACTGCCAGGGAATTCCCACACACAATTTATTCTTTGCAAAGAGTATTCTAATGGCTGCAAAATAGCCCACTGTGTAGATGGGTTTCCCTTGTGGCTCAGCTGGTGAAGAGCCCACCTATATAGATGCACACATGCCTTTTAGCTGTTTATCTCCTGGTGAACATTTAGGTTATTTCCTGTTTTGTAAAAATTGATTAAGATCTTTGTACAGAATTTTGACCACATCTCTCTCTTTTTGCTTCCCCCTCTAGTTTTATTGAGATGTAATTGATGTACATCACTGTATAAGGTTAAGGTATACAGCATAATAGTTTAG
>NW_017190166.1:0-95577 GCF_001704415.2 Capra hircus | reverse complement strand
GCCTGCGTCTCAAAGTTCCCATCAACCTGGGGCTGCCCTTGCGCCAGGTGCCAAGCAGCATTTTCGTCCAGTTGTCTGGGTCTCCCAGACCCTCCAGTCTTCCAGCACCACCTCTGCACTCAGGGCTGGACTCTTGGGTGCCCTGCCCCTTTTCTGGCAGTGGTCATTCCCTCAGCCCCTATGGGTCCTCCGTAATTGCATGCTTGCCTATACCTCAGCCTCTTAAAAATACAAAAATAAGCATGCCCCCTTCAGCAGGCCCATCTCGTACTTGGGTTCTTAAAAACGGCGCCCTTTTTCCTTGCGGGGGGGGGGGGGAGCCCCTCCCCTTTGGGGAGGGGGGGGGAAAACCCCCCCAAGTTGGGGTTTAGCTTTAAATTTCCCCAAGAGGATAAGGCGCATATTGAGCCTCGCAAACTTAAAGGGCCCTTGCGGGGGAAGGGCCTTGGCGGCCAAAAAAGCGCTCTGAAAAAAAAAAAGGGCCCCTTTGGGGAAAAAATAAAAAAAGGGGCACGTAGACTGGCTTTAACCTCCAAGCACGAGAACCCACGGTCCCTCCCTGCCTTCCCCAATCCCTGTTCTGCCTTGCTGAGTCTTGCTCCTGTAGCTGCGCCGAGTGGTCTCCTCAGGCAGGTCACCACGCTGGGCCAGCCCCCCTCCATTGAAATCAATAAGACCCTCCGACGCGCGGTCCCCTTTTGTCTAAGGGCGACCCTCTTGATGTCTTTTCCACCCTTTGACCTTTTTTAAAAATAGAGGCGGAACGCCTGCTCCTGCGCTGAAAAGTTCCCATTGGGCGCAGGAGAGCGACTCAATCCAACCAGGCTACCCTGGGGTAGAAGTGGGGGCACTGCGCCGTGGGCGGGCATGTGCGCTGCCTCCACACGGTGGGCGCCGACTCTGAGCGCGGTGCCCTGAGCAAATAAAAGATATACCGTTGTACCTATTATTTGTGTTAACACCTTTTTTTTTTTCTGTGCTTTATTTCCCCTCAAAGTGTTGCTGCTGGGAACGCTCCCACTCCTCAGTCCCGCACCGCCAGTCTGGCGGTTCTCACCATCTGTTTGGAGGGCATTTTTGCGTTTTGGTTTGATTTAGTCATCGAGTGATAGCTCTTTGAAATCCACCCAAAATTACTTCACCATATTTTTTTTTTTTTCTTCTTGTCTCGTCCTTCCCCACGGGGCGAGGAGAGATCGGGAAAGAAAAACCGAGAGCGGGCGTGCGCGTGTCACCGGTTGTGCGGGGCTTGTTGGGCGCCCTGTGACTGCAGCTCGAGGGGCACGTGTGCGAACGCAGTGATTCCCTTCCCCTTTCCAATATTGTTGTTTGTGGGACATACAAAAGGGACCACAGTTTGGTCACCACGGCATGATTGCCAGAACCCGAGGCAACACATGCCAAACTGACAGGGGGGCAGTCTCGGGCGGCTTTCTTCTTTTGGTCTTTTTTATGTTGGACCTTTCAGGCCGTGGGGACCCCCTCCACTAGCCTGCAGCACCCCAGCTCGGACCTGAGGTGCCTCACGGCACCACGGCAGGCCCTGCGATGCTGTGGACAGAGGTGAACCCCAGGGCAACCCCAGGCAGCCTTAAAGCCTTAGAGAGAAGCACTGGACCGCTGAGCAGACAGGACAACCCAGATGACAGCTATGGCGATGCTGGAGGCGGTCCTCAAGGGCTCTTCCTCCAGAAGGGAAAAAGTGTTGTGCAGCCTCACTGGCGCAGACCACCCCTGGGCCTGAGGATGACAGCATGGCCAGCAGGTTGGCAGACATAACTTTATTGGAGGAAGTGATGGAGGTTGGGCGTCGTGAACCTGGGCGGAGTTCCCCGAGAGGAGAACTGCCGTCGGAGAATCCGCCGGGCAAAGTTGGCGGTGGGCTGGTTGGGGCGGGAAAAGCGTAGGTGTAGAGACGGGGCTTAGGGCCCCGGAGGCCGTCAGAGGAGGGGCAACCATAGGGCGACGGGGGGTGCGCGGGAGCAGGGCGCGGGGCTGGGCACCGCGGAGGTCGCTGAAGACCCGCAGGGCAGCTCAGTCGCGCTTGTGAGGTCCTGGGCAGGATGGGGGCAGGCAGCCCACGGCGCCAGAGGGCAGACCGGTTCCCGCTAGGCTTGGGAGTAGCCCCCAAGCGCGGCCGCGCGGCCCCCGGCGTCCCCTGCGCGGGGCCCGAGGCTCCCCGAAGACATCCTACCGACCGTGCCGGCGGCAGCTCCCAGACGGTTCTAGGAGGAACCTGCCACACAGACGAGGATCGAGGAGCCGTGCGACGGGAGCGCCCGGCTGCGGCGGAGGAGGGGAAGCGAGGGGGCGGCGGGGCGAGGGAGCGAGCGGTGCGCGCGCGCCGGCGCTCCACCCTGCGCGCGCGGGCCGGCGTTCAGCACCGCGGCCTGGGTTCCGCGTCACTCCGTGATCAGGCCGGACGCGCACCCCTGCGGCGGCGGCCTGGCGAGCATCAAGGAGGGCGAGGCCTCCCTCACGCCTGGGGCTTCACCTGGGGAGGAGCAGGGTGCAGCGGTCGACAGGGCCGCCCTCGTAAAGGCAGCGAGCAGCGAGCGGTGGCTGGCGCCCACACCACGACCTACCCCACCGAGGATGACGTCGCACCCGCCGGCGGCCTCCCCCCTCTGCAGAACCTCCTGGGGCGGAGGCGTGGTGCAGAGGGGGTGCTGAGTTCTGTCTTGGGAGGCTGTCCTCGGCTCCGCCGCGGTGGCTCTGTGGGGTCGGGCGGATGACAACACCCCGGGATCGAGGAGTCCGGGCGTGCTGGCGCGTTTGGTGGGCCCCACACCATCGGCCGCCAGCCACGCTCCACGTGCAGCGGGCCGTGGCCGGGTGTTATTCCGAGGCGCGGCGTCCGGGGTTCAACGACGGGCGAGCGCCGACGGGCAGCTGCGGCCTCCGGCTCGGGGGGTCGGGGAGCCGTCCCCAGCCGACCTTCTCCTTACGCGGAAGCGGCCGTGGCCCCTGCCCGCTCCAAGGATCATCTGCGAGAGCAGGAGGGCGCTCAGCAGCGCGCGGTGGAGCTGGGGGCGGTGGCGTCGCCTGCGCAGCGGAGGCTCTGGGCGACATGATTGGCGGCGGCGTCTCGTCGGAGCAACCTGATGAGGCGAGGCGGGATACTCGGACGGCTGAGAGCTGGGTTCCTTCCTGCCACGGGAGCCACGTCGCCCGGCCCAGTGTCCACTCACGGGCCCGGGCAGGCTGGAACAGCGCGAGCCAGCCAGCGCTCGGGTCGCTGGGGCGGTGGTGGCGGCGCGGCTGCCTCGGAGAAGAGGCCCTCGGAGCTTTACCAGACCCAGCGCCACCCCCCAGCACTACCTCTGCCACGTAGGGAGTGTTTGCAGCCCTGGCTGCGCTGAGCCGCTTGTGCCGCGAGGCAAAACACCAGGACACGCTCTCGATGAGGAGGTCCAGGTCGGCTCTGGAGGCGTGTAGGGGGGGCAGGAGGGCATCTAGTGTCTGCCTGCGGCCTGCGGCGAGCGCCACTCGGCAGGCCTCCACGGGTCTGGCCCCGCGTCCACATCTATGCCCTTGCTAGGGTTCAACTTCCACCCTCCCCTGGTTCAGCGCCCCCCTGGCACCCTCGGGCACCGGCGGAAATCGTCCCTCGTCAGACCCCTGTATCTCTGAGCGCCGTTCTCCAGCGCCAGTGGGGCCCACCTGGTCTCCTCACTTTCAGGCCTGACAAACACTTTCCCGGTTCCGGATCGCATGGTCAGGAGGGCCAGGGCGCCACGGAGCTGACACTCGCTTGGCCCATGAAGGCTGCAGGAGCACACTCGCTGGGGCCCCCTGAAGCCCCGCACTCACCGGACCCCAGGTGCTGCAGAACTGAGATGTTGCAACCAGGAGCTGCTAGCGCCAGCGAGTCTGGAGCAAGGCACGAACAGCCAGCGTGTCCAGGAGTCAGGAAGTGGATCAGCCACTGCTTCTGGCCTGCCCGCGGCACACCGTCCTCTGCCCAGGGCCTCAGCTCTCTGTGGCTTCAAAACCCCGAAAAAC
Organism: Capra hircus; assembly: GCF_001704415.2. Taxonomy (NCBI): domain Eukaryota; kingdom Metazoa; phylum Chordata; class Mammalia; order Artiodactyla; family Bovidae; genus Capra; species Capra hircus. The sequence continues at coordinate 91,572 of NW_017190166.1, read as the reverse complement.
CAAGGTCGCGCCACACCACCACAGCACACTCACCAGCCCTGCAGACTTGATCCTTACACGCTGCCTGCCTCCTCCACAACGCCGTGCTGCTCTCGCGTTTGCACACATGTACCCCCCAGCTCCATGGGGAGCGCGCTTGCCCTCTCGCCCAGAGCATACTGGGGGAGAGAACAGGGCTCCCCACGCTGCCCTTCACACCGCACCCCCCGGCGGAGGACAGGACCACTGCGCGGCTGCCTTCAGTCGCCTCCCACCCATCGGCGCGTTCTCTAGACCCTGTCCGGCCCCTGGCAGCACAGTGTGGAGCTGCTGCGGGTCTGTTTTTCCCTCCCATCAGAGTTCCGTGCTATTGTTTCCTGCCCTGGCGTGACCCTTTTTTTCTTCGTCGGCACTGCCTAGGAAGTATCTGCTGGGCTTGGCAACCAGGGGTGTGCCAATGGGCTGTGCCTACACAGAGGGCAGGTGAAATGAGGTCTGTCACAGGAAGTGGCTGAGAGGTGGAAGGGGTTTGTGGTGGTTAGAAGATGCGGGTAGAGGTGGTGGCAGTATAGATGGGAGGGGTCTTTAATCCACCCCACAGGGATGGGTGGTGGTGTCCAGAGAGAAACCTGAGACATTAATAGGGCTAAAGGCTGCAAAATATAACTGGGTGGTGGTATGTATGTGTATTTGCGAACACAGCAGAATATTTCATGTGTTGTGTTTTTTTATTAACACCAAAATGTGCAGAATCACATTGAGGTGAGGTCTTATTGAGCATGATGTGGAGGACGCAGACAGGAGGGTCCGAGTGCCTCGGGCCTCTCTCTGGGCAGAACCTCCACTTCCTGCGAGGGCTCTCCATTAGCGACAGGCCCAGCCTGGTCTGCTCAGAACAGCTGCACACCAGGCCAGGCCAAACCAAACGTGTCAGCAAGCACATCGAGGACCAGAGACCCTCCGGCTCATCCTGCTCCCTGGCGGCCTTTTCCATTCGAACCAAAGTCTCTGCTATCACCCCAACTGGGTGGTGGCTTTGGTACGAGACCATGGGCCACCAGGGCACAGGGGTTCAGTCAGGACTGAGGCCATACCCGGCAGTCCCCAAAGAGCAATTAGGATTTCCTATACTTAAAAAAAAAAACTATTTAAAAAGAAATAGCACAAACACTAATTTAACAATACCAGCACCTATGGTGAGGGCAGGGGCGGCTTTTGAAGCATTTGGTGCCGAAATGAATCATTCCAGATCAGTTACTGTCTGGGGGTGAGAAAAAAAAAGATACAAGAAAGCTACATGGGGAAGCTCGGACAGATTTTTGGGGGGCTGGTGACAAAGGGGAAAGGATGCACAAGAGGGCAGAGTCTGGGTCTGCTGGGCACCTGCAAGAAGGACCACTTAGATGAGGGACTGAGGTGCAGAGGTCCCACGTCAGGGACACCGAGACCCATCAGAGCAGTGTGCCGGGGCTCAGGGGCCATCACACGCCATCCTCTGCCCTCACAGAACAAGGCTCCACATCCAGCCCCTCTCTGAGGTGTGACTGTGGATGCACCTGTGAACACGCCGTCTGCCAGGAACGATTCGTGAGGCCAGGGCCTCCCATCATCCACTGGACTTGTTGTGCCACAAAGCCCGGGGTTCTCGCCCTTGCAGGGTGCTGACCGGGGCCCTGCAGGAGTGGCGGCCACACCTGGTTCAGTTCTCACCAGGGCAGCCCCACCCCCGCTGAAGGGTTGGGGACCAGGGAAGGGGCCCAGAGGGAGGGAAGGAGGGATGCGCTGGGGAAAGGGCAGGAAGTGAGCCCTAAGACCTCAGACACAGGTGTGGAAACAGGCCCTGAGAACACGGGAGGCCTGGAGAGGAGGGGACTGCCAGGCAGTGGACAAGGGCAGCACAGTGAGGCCACGAGGAGAGGGGACCCCTGAGACACAGAAGCCCTGAGATGCACGGACCCCAGAGTATGGGGGCCTAAGGCACAGAGAGATGGGGGAGACAGATGCCTAAGAAGGGGGAGGCTAAGGGTCCAGAGGCAGAGGTGTGCAGGGCCAAAGCTGGGGTGGTAAGTCAGTGGGCAGCTGGGGCTGAAGCTCTAAAGAAGGAGAGACCCAGGGGCACGAGGCCAGGAGGGCTGCCGGCTGAGCCTCAAGTGGAGCAGACTCTGGCTGGCTCAGCCAGCTCCCTGGGCTTTGGCTGAGGGCCAAGTGTTCTGCCCGACGGTGATGCAGGCACCTCGGCCTGGGCTGGAAGGCCAGGTGACTCACTTCTTGCTTTTGAATGTACCCAGGATCTTGGGCATGAACTTGCCCACCTTGCTGTCCCTGGCATCCTCCTCGGCAGGGCCCTCCGTGGCCCCGAGAGCCCCCGGCTCCTCCTTTTTGCAGAAGACCTCAAAGCGGCTGTAGACTCGCTTCTCTTTGCGCATGCTCTCCATGCGGCGCAGGAGCCGGTCGCGTTCCTCCAAGCTGGCAGGCAGCGTGCGGCTCAGCCGGCCTTGGGTCCCCAGGCTGTCCGAGCGGAAGATGGCCGAGCACTTGTCCTTGTCGGACATGTCAGGGGCCAGGACGCCGGCCGCTGGCGAGTGACCCAGCTCTGGGCTGCTGTGGGCCGGGGTTGGGCCCGGGGCGGGGACTCCACGATGCTTCTGGCCGTGGGCGCTGATCTGCTCCAGAATGGCTTTCGTGTCGTCCCGCAGGTTGCTGCTGTACAAGGCATTGGCTGTGGCTGAAACCACGCGCGCCCGCGGGCCCCGCTCCTCTGCAGCCGCCTCGGTGCTGTCAACTCGGCCTAGGGACGGCCGCTGGGGGCTCTCAGGCTGCCCATTCTCCTGCGGCGTCGGAAAGCTGCCTTCCTCCTCTGCCCGCCGCTCACCCTTGGGGCTCAGCAGCTGCCGCAGTCGCACGGAGCCTTTGCGCAGGACCTCCATGGGGCCACCAACTGCCTCCTCTGTGGGCCCGGGCTTCAGAGACTCCCCGGAGAAGGGAAGGGTGAGGCTACCCCTGCGCTCAGGCACAGGGGGCACAGGGCTGCCCCTGCGCTCTGGAACAGGAGGCACCGGGCTACCCCTGCGCTCAGGGTAGGCAGAAGTGGGGCTCCCCTTCTGCTCAGTAAATCCAGCGGTGGGGCTGCCTCTACGGGTGGGAAACCCATGAGTGGGACTCCCCTTGAGCTCCGGGTAGGCTGAGGTGGGGCTCCCTTTTGGCTCAGACTGGTACCCCCCAGGCCGCTCTGGTGGGGGGCTGTCCCGCCCTTGCGGGGAGGTGGCGTGGTCCTGGGTGGACAGGAAGCGGGAGGGCAGCCGGTCCGTGCCACTGCTGCCCCGGCCCAGCGTGTCCAGCAGCTGGGTGGCAGCGAGAGTGGCAGCTCCAGGTTGTCGCTCCGCCTCCTGGTGCAGCTGCTGTGCGAAGGACTCACGCAGGTCCAGCAGGCAGCTCTCCAGGCTGCGGCGCTCGCTCCCACCGCCGCCGCCGCCGCCGCCGCCGCCGCCGGCGGCAGACACCTCCTCCTTCCACGCCTGGGACACGACAGCCTTGCTATGGCTCGCGACGGTGACAGCTGTCCCCACGCCGCCAGGGTCTCGAGAGGGGCCCTTGTACTTCTCCAGGAGCTCGGCCACCTTAGTGGAGGCAGCAGAGCGCACGGCTTCATTGCCGGGCCCCAGCATCTCGCTGATCGTCTGCTCCTTGTGCAGCAGCTGCACCTTCTCCGTGGAGGCCCCAGCGGCTCCGCCCGTGCTCTCGCCCTGCGATGCGCTGAAGATGAGCGAGGAGCGCAGCCGGGAGCTGCGCTGGATTAGCGGGTTCAGGCGCGAACGGAAAGAGTCCTGCTTGGCCAGACCCGCCTCCTCCGGGCCCTCGCACTCTGGTCCATCACCGCCACCACTGCCAGAGCCCGGCGCTGGGCCTTTGACTGGGAAGGGCGCGGGCACACGGAAGCCCGAGGGAAGCAGGTCCCCAGCGGTCGCCCGGCCCCCAGAAACCAGCACGTCATCGTCATAGGCCTCGGTCTCCATGGGTGTGGGCAGGCCCTCATCGCCAGCGTCCTCGCTGTGACAGCCGCTCAGGTAGGAGGTGAGGCGCCAGTGCCGCAGTCCGGCCCGCCCCTCGGGTCCGCCCCTGCGCTCTGGCTCCGGCTCGGGAGCCGTTTCTGGGCCTAGCCTCGTCATCGATTGGCAAGGGAAGCGCTGGCCCAGGTTGGGCCGAGGGACCCCGCCGGGTTCCAGACCGCGGGGTCCGGGTGCAAAGGCGGGGTCCGAGCCATGGCGCACCTCCCGTGAGGCACTGGATGGCACGTAGTCCAGCCGCTGGTGTCCGTCCAGGCCGAGCTCCGGAAATCGTGGCCCGGCGCCCAGCGCGAATTCGTCGTGGTCTGGGAAGCCAGGTCGGCCAGCCCGCAGCTTCTCGAACAGGCCTTGCGGGCGCGCTGGCGCGAGCTGCGGGTCCCACTGATAGTGCTGCTGGTAGAGCTGGTCACGGTGGAAATGGCTGGTCTGGAAGCGGAGGTCATCGCCGTGGCTGAGGAACGTCTGCCGTGATACCTGCCGCGCGGCCGCGAGGTTCTCCACTGCGCCCGCACCGTCGGCGGCCGCATAGCTGTACCTCTTGAAGGCGTCCATCTCTAGGTGCCGCGCCTGAAAGAAGCCCCGCGGGCCCGAGAGCTCCCCGCCTGGCCCGGCCTCTGCGTCCAGCCGCCGTGAGAGCGGCCGCAGTCCCGTGTGCGGCTCCAGGGCGCCCCCGGGCATCCGCGAAGACTCCTCTCGGCGAAACGCCGACAGGAAGTGGCGGTCGGGGTCAAGGAAGGAGGGGAAGCCCAGGCCTTCTTCCCGAGGTGGTGGGAACAGGAGGTGGGCGCGTTTGGGGAAGGAGAAGGGGGTGGGAGCCCCGGGCATCTGGCCGCCCATGAGTGGCCCAGCCCCTGCGTATGGAGCCAGGGCATAGGTGTCCATGCGGGCCAGCGCCCCAGCCGAGGGTACCAGCGGCTCGGACTGTGCGAAGAGAATGCGGAATTCCTCATCGAAGCTGGAGACCAGCTCGCCCTGGAACACGTGCGCCAGACTCCGGTGGATCTTCTCGAAGGACCACATAAAGCTGGGAGGCGGGTGGGGCCAGTCAGAGAGAGCGGCGAGACCAGCGCGGGGGGGCGGGGGGGGGGGCGGGGGGGGGGAGGGGGAAGGGGAGGGACTGGGGGGGAAGGGGCGTGGCTGAGCGCGTTAGGGTTAGGGCGCTACAGAAGGGCTTCTGGAGAGGAGGCCCTCGAATGGGGGAGGCAAGGGGCTAGGCGCACCTGTAGCTCCCACTCATCACCACGGCACAATCCACCAGGAGGAACTTCTCCTTTACGTGGCCCTTGAAGGACTTCCCAGTGCGGCAGTAGTAGGTGGGGCCCGCCACAGTACGCACGCGCAGGAACTGGGGCGGGAGAGGCGTTAAAGCTCTGCACGGGGGCCTCACCGCGCCCCTCCCGGTCGTCCCCTCCCGCTCTCCGGCCACTCACGTCCACGTGGTGCAGGTTGACCCGGCACTTGTCGGCCATGTCCAGGAAGTGCTGTGCATTCATCTCGTCTAGGAGGATGTAGACTGGGACGCGGCGCGCAGCAGCCTCCAGCACTTCACTGAGAAGGTCCACATCAGTGAACATGTCCATCACCACGGCCACCACCTGCAGAGGGTGAAGCAAGGACAGAGGCCCGAACCCTCTGCTGTCCCCACCATTCTCTAGCCATACCTTCATGCCCTCCCCACTCCCTGGGAGCAGGGGCAGGTTATCGCTGAATGCCCACAACAGCTACTAGCCCATCGCAGGGGAGTGGGGCCCTATCATGGAATGGGGGTCAGAAGGGGCCCGTCATTAGAGATGTGGGGTTACTAGTGGCCCATGATAGAGCCCTAGGCAGGCACAGGGCCTGCAGCCTATTAAGGGAGGGCTGTCCTTCAGCTCAGGGTGGGTGTTCAGCTCAGGGCAGAGCTCTGGATGGGGGACGGCGCAAGGCAAAGCCCCAGGCTCCATTCCTGCCACTGGGAAGGAGTTGCCATCTGGGGAGGAGGGGCGAAGGGGCAGAGGGCAGAGACGGGTCTTTACATCTGAGCTGCTGCCATAGGTCTGTGGTTTAACAGGCTCCCTTTGCTATTTGCCAACTGCTTGGTGTTGGGGGCAGGTCAAGGGCAGGACTAGATAATTCTCTGAACATTAAGTCCAGGCGAGGAGGGGCCCCAACCATCAGGGCCCCTTTGCTTCTGGGCACCAGCCATGACCCTGGGTAGGCAAACCCGTGCAGTCTGCAGCTTGTGATAACCAAACCACCGATGACCTTAGAAGAAGCCTGCCAGGGAGCCCTCATTACAGCTTGAGGGCTGGAGAGGCTTGGCCAGCCAGTCCTGGCCCCACCCTTGCCCCCTAAACTGGCATGCTTGTATTTCTCCTTCACCCTCATACTCCTACTCATGCTTCAATGTCCAGTGCAGGCCGCCCCTTCCCCACTGCCCACTGAGCCTGTGACCGCACACCTGCTGGGCAGAGCGGATCATCCTTCGAGCCTCATCCTTGATGCTGGGGCTGTCAGGTGGCGGCGGCTGAACCAGTGTGGTGACTTCAGTGCCCTGGAAGCCAAAGGTCAGGGGCCAGCCCAGGTCGAGTTCAGGCACTGCCTGGTCGGAGTTCACAGGCCAGTAAGTACCAGAGGAGCCATCGAAGTCCAAATTGGGGGGGCTGCCTTCGGGGGGCTCGGGGGCAACATGCTGCGGGGGCCGCAGGTGGCGGCTCACGTGCTCCAGCTCCTCGGGGCACAGGAAGGCAGGCGCCCCCTCAGACGCAAGGAAGCGGCTATATGCCTCTGGCCCGCCCTCAGCCAGCGCATCCACGGCCAGGCGGTAGTACTCTTTGTAGTGTGGTGGCAGGTACCCGGGTGCCAGTGGGTTGTCCCCCTGGGAGGAGCTCTGGGAACGACGGGCCATGTCGGGGCCAGGGACCTGGGGGAAGGGCAGGGAGATGCATTACAGGGGGAGGGGCTCTGGATCCACCCCCCCACATACATGTGGACACATCATAGCGGCGGCTGTCAGTGACCCTGGGTGGGCTATGGAGATCAGCCCGCGCCTGGAGGTCTTCCAGGGCACTCCCAGACCCTGGCATGCCCTCTAGTTGGTGGAACATCAGAACACATGCTCGTTGTCTCTTGTGACTCTGGCGGTGGGGCTGGCCCTCCTCTCACCAGGGGCCAGGAGGCACCCTGGGCCCCAGCTTCCAGGCAGGGGTTCCAGCTCCATTTGGGCCTGACTCAGGGCTACTTTATGGCCTCTGTGGCTCAAGGCACTTCTGCTTTGTGGACTCCTTCCTCCATTAAAAAAAATGATATGACAGTTGTTATAAAGAAAATATAATTCAGACTGTATTAATATATTTACCTTTTTCTTCTGATTTTATGACATGAATGCATTTTTGTGGCTGCTGGCACTGTGCATACTGGACAAGTTGGGGCACTGCCTGTGTCTCTGCCCCTAGAGCCGGGGGACCCTGGACTGCTCTCTCTGGCCTGTTCCCTCCACTGTACAATGCAGCTGTCTCAGCCAGAAAGAATGCAATTTTGTGATTTGCCGCAACATAGATGGACTTGAAGGGCTTACACTAGGTGAAATAAGTCAGAGGAGAACAAATACCGTATGATATCATATATATGTGGAATCTAAAAAAAAACACAACTAGTGAATATAACAAAAAAGAAACAGACACACATATAGGGAACAAACCAGTGGTGACTAGTGTATGTGGGATAGCAGGAAGTATGGAGTGTAAGACAGGCTCAAGGATGTACTGGACAACGTGGGAATACAGCCAGTATTTTGTAGTAACTGTAAATGGAGTATTCACTTTAAAAATTTAATTAAAAGCTTTTTTGAATGCAGCTGCCAGGGTTGACCTGATAGCACACTTGGCCCAAGGCGACCTCAGTGCACAGAGCCTGGCCACTCCCCCACCTGTGCTACAGGGCCTCACACGCAGCCCCACAACCCACTTGCCAACCTTGGAGCCCTCTGCCCCGTCCACCATACCGTCCTAGACACCTCCCTAGGCCGCACCCCTGGCACACCCCTCCCCCTCCCCAGGCCTGAACTTCACATCGTGGCAGCTTAGAGGCCTGTCCCTGCCAAGCCTGGCCCGTGGGGCAACAATAACCTTCCAAGCGCCTGGTCACCACCCACTTGTCCTCAGCTCCAGGTGAGCCTCTCCACATTCACTGCCCCCCTAACTTCTCACCAGCAGCCACGCCCCGCTGGCTCCACTCCAGCCCCCCTGCCTCCAAGGAGCCTGCATGGGAGCCTGGCCTGGGGGAACATGGGTCCTGGAAGGCCAGGTGGGGGTCTTTATTTGGCTCCTAGGACCCATCTCCCTAGGACCCCTGAAATACCTGGATGCTCACCTCCCTAATCTGGAAGGAGGGTCGTAGGAAGCTGATCCTGTCTGACTTGTGGCTTCCTGAATGTGGGCTGACAGGCAGAGTGCCCCCAGCCCCTGTAGGTGCAGCTGGACAGCGCTGACTGGACGGGGTCAGTGGCCCACTGGAAACAGTTGGGGGGGTCGGGATGACTTGGGGAATCTTTCCTGTCTGCCCTCCTGGGAGAAGTGACGTGGAGGTGGGGGTGGTGGACGCCCCCATGTGTATTCAGTCACACCCGGTGGAGAGGCTACTTGGTCTGATTGAGGAAAACCTGCTGTGCCTAAGAGGGGGCACTGCCCGCTGGCATATCTGGGTACAAATGGGGTGGCCATGTGTCCTCACTGTAGCAGGACCAGATACAGGCTGACCACACAAGGGTATGTGGTGTGGGCTTGTTTGCACCAGGGTCCCGACCCTGTGTGTGACCACAGGGTGTGTGTTATCTTGAACTGTATTTGACTGGGGAGGGGTCGCTATCCAGCTGACAACCCTTGAGGGTGCCGCTTCCCACGTTGGGGAGACTTACTGGAAGGGACCTCCTTCCCTCCTACTTCACTGGGGAAGGGAATCAACTCCAAGTGTCCAGTCTGCATGCAGAGGAGGTGGGGGATCCGAGAGTGGGGAAGGGCCTGTCCTGAGGGAGTGTGCAGGGGGCCCTGCCCAGCCGCAGGAAGCCACACGCGGGCCCCTGACCACCTTAGGCCTCTGCCTGCCTCCTTTCACAGGTCCGCATGCCCCTGACCTGTGGGCCCGGCAGTGGCCACTCCCAGCTATGGGAACCCCAACAGCTGCCTCTCCACCTTTGCCTACCAACGCTGGCCTGAAGGGAGGGAAGGGCGCTTATCCCACCCAGGCTGATGACTCAGCAGGAATCCCGCTCTTTGGCTGCTGACCTCTGACCTCAGACAGAGCCGACAAAGTCTCCAGGCAGGGCCCTCAGGGCTCTAGTGGGCTCCTAAACCAGTGACCTCCAGCGGAAGTCTTTCCCGCGGTCGGGTTTTATCCGGAGGGACGGATCTGGGGCACAAGGTGGGCGGGCCCTGCGCCAGGCAGGCAGAGGCTTCAGGCCGCAGGAGGAGAACCGGGCTGGGAGTCCCGCAGAGGAGGCTCCTGGTCTGGAAGTGGGTGAGCTGCAGCTTTCCAGTGCACACTGCAGGGCTAAAGTGGGTGACCGAACCCCAGAAAGTTAAGCTGCCTGGGCCAAGAGTCCCGTCCACCCACCCAGTCCAGGGACTTGGGCGCCAGGGAACCCTGCGCCCTACGGAGGGAACCATACAGAGCTCTGGCCACGCGGGCCACCCCTAGTCCACGGCCGCCTAGAAGGGGCATCCCCAGGAAGGATCTAGGCCAGGCCCGGCACGCTCTCCAGACTCCAGCTAGGCCACGAGGGTAAGAGCAAGGCGGGGCGGCCTGGGCTGGCTCGATCTGGGCCCGGGGCCCCTTCCCACTCACTTCTCTCGGGCCGGCGTCGAGCGAGGGCGCCCGCGATCGCACCAGCACACGCGGCCGTGGCGCCCCCTTGGCCCCAACTCCAGCAGACCCGGCCCGACCCCGTCGCGCGCGGCCGCGCTCCTACTGCCTCGCTCTGGGTCGCGCCGACGCAGCCCAGGTGCAGGCGGGCTGGTCGCCCAGGTGAGGCCGCGCCGGGGGGGCGCCGAAGGTGCCGACCCCGCCCCACCCCGCCGCGGCCTCCCCTTCCGCTCGCCCCGCCCGGCCGGAGCCCGGGGAGGGGGCCCTACCTGGCCAGGTGCGCGGGGTCTCAGGACAAGGGCAGCAGGAGCCGACCGCCGCCCAGCGGCTTCGCGGTCCGGTCGGTCCGGCAGCCACTCCCTGCCGCGGCCCGCCCGCCGCGCGGCCTGATTCACGCGCCCGCCCCCGCCCCGCCCGCCGCCCCTGCCGCCTGCCTGCCCGGGCAGCACCTGGGGGCGGGGCGGCCCCACCCGCGGCGCGCCCGAATTCCTCCGCCGCCCGCCCGCCGCCGCCGCTCCCGGGACCCTCGCCGAGCCTCCCCCGGCGGCGCCGCCCGGGACCCCAGCCCGGGACCCCGGGAGACCGCTGAGGCCCCGACTTCCGGGGCCCCGCGTCCCCAGGGACCCATCTGTTCGCCGAAGGCTCGAGGGCCCTAAGCCTGACCCTTGACCCTCGCCCCGGAAGTCGGGGTGACTCGGAAGTTCCGGCTAGTCGCTAGGAAACGGGCCAGCCCGACGCGGGGGGCGGTGCTTCTGGCCTTGCCTACGAGTTGGGGGAGGCAGGTGAAGCAGGTGAGACCTTGAGGGCGGCGCCGAGCCCTGGGCGGGGCAGGGCCTGGGGGCCTGTGAGCACAGAGTGCCCCCCACCACACCAGGACAGCCCCACCCCCGCACACTCTGATGCCTACAGGTATCCGGGACCCTACACGCGTATAGGAGACCCACTGCACAGCGGGGACACTTCCCCACGCCAGTCCCTTCCCCGCGCTGGCACACCCACACACATGTAGCACACCCCTCTGGACAGGGACTGTATAGGCACATAGGGACCTGCACACACAAGGGACTCCACACACACACACACTGACCCCCACTTACATGGGACCCCCCGCTCCCGATGCACATAGAAACCCAGGTCCATACAGGACCCTACAAGCACATGGAGGCCTGCACCTGCTGTACTTAGGCGCACGCCCGCGTCCACACATACAGGACGCTCTGCTGCACAGACTCTGCATGCAAGCAGGGCCATCCCCCACAGAACCCTACAACATACAGGCACCTATATGAGCACCCAGAGTCCCTCAGAAACTGGGGGCCCTGCAAGTCCCTGAGCCCCGCACACTCCCGCCACACTTGTGTGCAGGCACTCATACACACACTCCCTTCCTTAGCTGCCCCAGACCCCCAGCCTCCCCCACAAACACTTCAGATTCCTCCTCAGAACCCCAGTTCCCCACCAGACCCTCTCTGAGGGGCCCTTACACGACGCAGGCCCTGCCCAGCCCTCGACCATTTGCCCAAGCCCATGGCAGCACCTGCCGCTGCCCTCCCACCTCAAGCTCTCTCCCTCCCCCGCCGCAGTGCCCATCCATCTTTCAGCCCGTCTCCGGTCACTTTCTCCCAACTTTCAGGGTCATTCCCAGTTGCATTTGCTCCTTCCCCAAACGCTCAGTGACGTCCACGGTGGGAACACAGGTGTGCGCTCAGGCAGCACCCAGGCAGCAGTGCTGCAGGGGAGGGGGCAGCGGCACAGCCTGGGGCAGGGGAGGCCCCCCTGGGGAGATGAATCTGGTGGTCAGCCGAGTAGGCCAGGGAGAGAGGTGTTGTTCCTGGGCCCCGACAACACCTCCTGCCAAGGCCAAGACGAGAGAGGGGTGGGGTGTCGGGGGAGGGCTGAGGGCAGTGTGGGCACAGAGGCTTCTGCAAGGCCAGGTCGTCTCAGGCTGCTGTTTAGGACAAAGTTGGGCTCAGCCCAGTGGTCTGAAGCTGGGAGATGGGTACCAGACATCAATCCTGGGGTAAGGATGGGTGAGCCAGGCTGAGGGGGCAGGGACGTGAGGGCAAGGGGGATAAGCTGTGGCCAGATGTTCTTGCCAGGCATTCCCACCCAAGCTACTGGGCAAACATAAGCCAAGAACCAGGGGCAGGTGGGGGGACAAGGAAGCCGGCAGGAAGCTACATTGGGGGGTGATCCTGTGTTCCCCAGTTCGGCACCTGCTGTCTGTTCCTGCAGGTCCATGTGATGCTGTCCCCACTGTCTCTGCCACTCTGAGCACACCCTCCTGACCTTCCCCTCACCCAGGAGAATGAGCAGTAAGAAGGGGGCACTCAGAGCTGCGCCAGGGAAGTCCTTCCCTAGAGCCAAGCCACGGGCCCCTGCCGGTGAGTGTGACCCCTCTGACCTCCAGCCTGGCTCAGACTCTGACTTGTGACACCTGCTGTGCAGCCACCCAGGAGCCTTCCCTGAGACAGAGGAGTCAGAGCTCAGATGTCCCTTCAAGATTCTGATCCTGGAACTGTACCCCTGGGGTTGGGGTCCCGAGGACAGTGTTCACAGCATAACTTTAGGACACATGGAGACAGGCAGCAGGCCTGTGGGGACTGAATATAGGTTCTGAAACAGCAGGGCTTCAACCCACGGTGGGGACTCTCAGACGGTGTGTGGTCCCCTCTGGCCCTCTTCACCACCGTGGCCCTGCTTTGCTTTTCCTTGGCTGCTGCTCCCTCAGGCCATGCTCTCTTTAGCCACTTCCAGGCTGAAAGGTGACAGCTTGCCCTTGGCTCAGTCCCGCCATGGGCTAGGAAGTGCATCTCCTCCTATGTCTACCCTGACCCACGGTCGCTCTTCTCTGAATCCCATTTCTTCTGTCACAGCACTCATCTGGGTTCTTTGCTAGGCTGCCAACACCTTCTAGGCTGCGGCTAGGGGTCCTCCCCACGCACAGGCCTGTACTGGGGTTTGTGCTTGGTAGGGGAGCCCCACACCCTGTTCCCCAGCTGCAGCCCCCCTGCTTGAGCGGGCCTGGACCCCAGAGGCCTCCCAGATCCCCAGACCTGGCAGGATGGTAGTGCCCACTCTTCCACGCCAAGCTGGGTTAGACCCTAGCTCCCCAAAATAGCCCCAGCTGCATCTGAGGCGGCAGTGCTTCTGGAATGAGGATGATGGCTCAGGTGGCTTCCGCCATCTCATCTCAAGCCCTGGGAACAGGCTCTGCAATAAACAGCAGGCCGGGCAGGTGGCCAGGAAGCTGTGTCAGGCGGGGGAGGGGATGCTGGTCCTGCCTGCTGACTGTCCAGCTGGGCTTGGGACCCGGCCCTCACCCCACATGTCCCAAACGCTGTGCTGGACAGTTCCTGCCCCGGCCCACCGGGCCAGGATGCCTGGGTGCTCTGCAGAGACACGTCTGCCTCAGTTTCCCTGAACAGTCCCCGCCTGGGCTCCCTCTGCCTTCTAGCATCGGGCCAGCCTGGGAGGGCTTCCTGTTGAGTGGTCCTTGCAGTGCCCCGTGCAGTGGGCACCAGCCTCACTTTGGGCCACAGATGTGCCATGGGTGTTGCCACGGTCGCCACACCCCCGGGATGGTCAGCCTCCTCCACCCCAGTTCCCTCCAGGCCTTACCGGGTCTTGGGTCTGCAGCGCCTCAAGGCCCTCGCTGCGGAGCTGCTCCAAGGCCAGGGCAAGCTCCAGCCCCTCCACGCGCACCCAGGCCTGCTGCTCCTGGAGCTGCTGCAGCCACAGCTGCTCCTCCTGCCACAGCCGCATGTGCAGCTGGGCCTGCCGACGCCGGTCCTCCAGCAGCAGCTGCTCCTGGGCCAAGCACAGCTCGACCTCGTGGAGCCTCAGCAGCTCCGGGCCCAGGCCTGGCACCAGGCCGCCCACCCCGTAGCCCTCCATGTCCACAGCGGGCACCAGCACCAGCTCGGACCCCACGGCAGCGGCCTGCTCCGGCCTCTCGGCTCCCTGTGGCCGCTCTGGTCTGGCCACCTTGGGGTGCCCCTGGGGAGCCAGCTTGCTGCTGGTCACGTGCCCCGCGGGGGCCACCCCCGCCTTGTCCCCCAGGCACCCTGGGGCGGGGGGCGGGGGCCTGGCCTCAGGGCCCTGCTGCCCCGTGGCCTTCTTTGCCCTGCCCGCCCTCCTGGGCCGGGGTTTGCGAGCTCTACTTCGTTTGCCAGACATGCCCCCAATCTGGCGCCTGTTTTACCAGGTGTCTGCTCCTCGGGGGCCCCGACTCATCTGCTGGCCGGCCTCGGTCAGGCGGGCCCAGGGGGCTCCCCTGAGAGGCCACGGTGGGCCCTCCGCTCCTGCGGCCCCTCGTGTCTGCCCTTCCCCTGGGCTGGCACCCCGGCTGAGGCGCTGACCCGGGCTCTGTCTGTGGGCCTCACAGACCCACTCCGCGGGCTGGGCCACGCCAGGGAGTTTATAGGGACTTGGCGGCGCGGTTGCTCACCCGGCGCGAGGCTGACTAACGCGCTGACACGGCGCAGGGCTGCTGGGGCACAGGCCTCTTCGGCCAGACTGGGAGGGAGACTGAGAGAAACCGGAGGAGGCAACTCGGCAGCCAGACTGCGGGCTGTGTGTCGGGACGCGTCTGGTCCTGCCTTGGGCGGGCACCAGTGCCCCCCCACCCCGTCCCACCCCGTCCTCCCCTGCTCCCGGGAAGCTCCAGCTGCAGCCCACAGGGCTCGGAGCCGAGACCCGGGCCGCGCCAACCATCCAGGCAGGGTGCTTACTGGTTACAGACTGCTCTAACCCGACTGCCACAGGAGCCCCTGGCCCCAGCCCCCAGCCAGTATGGGGGGAGAAGCCCACCTGGCGGGCGCAGGGAGCTGCGGGGGAACGGGGCGTCCTGTGCAGTTGATGGACCCACTGCCCCCTCTGAGGGAGACTTCCACTGGGGGCCAGGGGTGGGGTGGGGGTGGGGGGGTGGCGCGGGCAGGGACTGGTGGAAGAGACTGGACTTTGGAAGGCCCAGATGGCATTTAGTGGCCTGACGTGGGGCAGTAAGGAAGAAGCCGGCCTGCCCTGACCTGGGGCAGGGCTCGTGAGGACGTCCTGATTGGGGGTCCGGGGTTCTGCCCACAGGGGCCAGCCTCTGGATCCCTGGGGACGGCTGTGGGGGAGGCACGCAGGGCCAGCCTGCCTGGCGGCGTCCCCCCGCTTCCTGGTGGGAGGGGGCCCCATGCACGGCTCCTCCCCGTCATTTCCCCAGCCCGGGGCCGCTGACTCACACCCACGCCCAGGGCCCCATCCCAGCCGGCTCCGTCACACTGGCTGAACTGGTTTGCCTGGCCCAGCCCCGCCGGCTGCACCCCTCTCGCTCAGCCCTTGCCCCAGAGGCCTCGCGAGTAGGTAGACGGAGGCACAGAGCGGGAGTAGCGTCGGGGCACGGGAAGTGGCACCGGGCGGGTGCAGTGTTAGGGGTGGGGTAGGGCGGGCGTCGAGTCCTGCGGTGGCTTCGCCACACCTGGGCTCCGGGCCTGGAGCTCAGCCCACGTACGGGCGCGCCTGATCGCCGACGCCCCCTTGCGGCCGCGGCCCGGCCCTGGTCGCCTCGCGATGAGGCTGCGGGCGGCCGCTTCTCTGGGGCCGAGCTCACACCCACCCCCACCCCACTGACCGCCCCCTCCCCCAGGGAAACCCGGAGAGAGCCGCCAGCCTCAGAGGGAGACCGGCCCGCAGGCCACGGGGCGCGCAACCCCCGAGCGCCCGGAGGCCCCTGCAGGTGAGAACCCACGCTCCCCAGTGCGCTCTCGGGCTGGGGGCTGGACACTGCACCGTCCCCGTGTGTGCACGCCCCGCGAACGCGTGTGCTGGGGTGCGCCTGCGAGGCGGCCTCGCGGGGCCCCTCTCTCGTACGCCTGCAACTCCAACGACTCCTCCGGAGGCGGGACCTCCTCCGCCCTGGCAGAGCATCCCTGGGGTCCGGGTGCGCGCCCTCAGTCCCAGGCCTCAGTCATGGTCTCTTGGCAGTGGCCTCTAGAGCAGGATCTCTAGGAAAAGTTTCCTCCTGCGGCCCAGACCCGCATTCAGGCGCACCCACCTGATGGGTGTCCTCAATCTCTGCGGCACTTCCAAGTTGCACACCGTCGAGGCCCTCGCCTCGCGTGTCTGCCGTCTGGCTCTGCTCCCTGGCAAGCCTGTGCCTGCGGCCAGCTCCCTGCCCCCACATCCCTTGCCGCCCCCCCTCCGCCCCCCCACACCCTGCCGGCTGACTCTGGCTCTGAACTGGCCCCTCCAGTCTCCTCCATGTCGCGGCCACCAGCAGCCAGTCTCTCCTGCAAGTGTGGTCCTCCCTGGGTGGCTCTGGCCTCACCCCCAGATAGACTCCCAGCACTGCCAGTCACCTTGGTTTCCCCCCGGACCGTGAAAGGGCCAGGATGAGGAGCCTGACCTTGTGCTGAGGACAGGGCCAGACCGCAGAAGGCTTGCAGAGTCCTGACTGTTTCATAGAAGTTTTAATGCCCAACCTATGTATTGGAAGAATGTCCAGTGGCAGGAGATGGGGGCCTGGCGAGCGGCAGAAATGAGAGGCAGC
This sequence comes from Capra hircus, assembly GCF_001704415.2. Classification (NCBI taxonomy): domain Eukaryota; kingdom Metazoa; phylum Chordata; class Mammalia; order Artiodactyla; family Bovidae; genus Capra; species Capra hircus. The sequence goes on along the minus strand of NW_017190166.1, from coordinate 75,153 downwards.
GGAGTGTTAGGCAGGCTGGGCCCCGGGAGCCCTGCCCGGGTGGCGCTGCTGCTGTGCTCTCCCGGCTGCTCCACCAAGGGCTGTCTCCAGGGGTTTTGTCCTGCTGTCACTTCCTCAAGATCCAGGCACCTGGTGAGAAGCCCAGTCTGCCCTTAGGTCCTGCTCCCGTTCTCAGGCACTGGAGGGACCGGTGTCTGCCCCCTCCTTGTGAGTTTCTGTAGTGGGAAGTGGGCTCTACTGAATTTTCCAGAACGGAAACCAGCCTCACAAGGTCAGGGTTTCGAGCCTTCAACAGGTCGGTTCACCCCTGTCTGAGGCCGTGCCCCATGGACCTGGAGTAACACAAGACCTGCCATTGCTTCACCTCTTTCTGCAGGAGGCGGGTCCCCCACTTAGGCAGGGCGGGTGCCAGGACCACGGACGTGTTATTGGTCTGCAGGTGCAGCCTCGACCCAGAGGACAGGCGCAACTGCAGAGCCTAGACTTCAGCCTGTACAATCGGGGTCCCCTCACAGTGGAGGTGTCACGCAGGACTGCTCTGCTCCAGGCTGGGCGGCCAGAAGTGCACGTGCCCCCAACCCCCACCTTCTCCTGCGGCCGTGCTCACGTGTCTGGGAGCCTTGGCTCCCTGCAGTGGGTACCCTTCCAGCGTGTTCACACTCTGGTCTGTTCCAAGAAGCCCCTTGCCCCAGAGAGAATCTGGCTCCCTATCACCACCCACATTTCTGACAATCTGTCCAAATTGTCAGCTTGAGTGCATGAGTTGATGTCACGATGGTTATTCAGCAGGTCAGTAGCCAGTCTAGATCGGTCTTGATGAGAGGGGCACGTGCTGCCAGTCTGCCCGCACGCCTTCCTCGGGCCTGCCCGCCATTGTTCCAGACTTGTTCACTTCAGGCTCACGACACTGGCTAAGCCCTTCCCGTTGTCCTGGAGTTGTCTACGTGCACACCGCAGGCCACTCTCCCTGCCGTGAACCGGGTACCCCTGGGAGATTCTCTCCTCCGCTGGGACCTCCCGAGAGGAGCTGTGAGGCTGCAGCAGACAGTCTGAGGGGCGCCTCCGTGTGGACTGAGCTCTGTGGATCGAGCCGGAGTCCCCTGTCCACCTCCAGGAGCCCTGTTGCGCGGCAGAGAGGAGTGCCTCGGGGTGTGTTCCTTTCTGTCGTGAAGGACCGCTGCGTGTGCCCAGCGCCACAAGTCCCAGAGCCAGGACCCCGGCTCAGGGTGGGGACTCAGGCTGCTTGTTCTCTGGAGCCCTGGCTGGACTCCAGGCTCCACCAGGGCCCTCCCCATCCCAGAGCTGTTCTCCAGATCCAGAACCATGTTCTCAGGGGAGGCACAGCCTTGCTCTGGAGCCTGAAGTCTGTGCTGTGGCTCTCCCACTGGGTCCCACCCAGCCTCCTCCTCCCCACGAGTATACAGCTTCAGCTCATCAGACCTGCCAGCCAGCCAGCATGGCAGCACATGCCTCCACCAGAATCCCTGGGCTTGACTGTTAGCCTCCTGGGCCTCCTTGGACACGGGTGCTATCCCCAGAGATAGCATGAGCTGCACTGAAGCCCTGCGAGGCCTGCCAAGCTCTGAGCCCCTTGGAAGGAGGTCCGAGGCATAACAGCTTAGCTCTTACCTTTAAGGTATCCTGGCATGTCCCAGATCTGCAAACTCTATACTCTTCATTAGTGTGGGTTAGTCTCCCATCCTCTGGAGCTGCCTGGATCCATGAGTTGTCGGGATGACGTGGGTTTCTGTGCTAGTTCCCTGTAGCTTCTGTAACAACAGTTAATGCACTTCTAATGTCTCAACACAGCACAGATGTACTGTCTTGCAGTTCTGTGGGTGAGAAGGCTGACCTGGGCCTCACTGGACTAAAATCAAGGTGCTCCCTGCACGCTCTAGAGGAGGATCTGTCCTTTGTCCTTGAGCTCCTGCAGGCGCCTGCATTCCTTGGCTCATGGCTGCTCCCTCCCTGTCCAGAATCAGCAGCCTCTTCCGAAGTCCCAGCTCTTCTGCGTCTTCTCCTGCACCTTCTCTGATGACCCCGGCTGGCTTCCTGTCTTCAGGTCAGCTGACAGTGGCCCTAGTTCTGCCTCCAGTCTTTTTCGGCCTGTGCTATGTAACACAGTGTGTTCACAGACTCCCGGGAACAAGACAGGGGCGTTGTCGGGGGCTGCCATCTTGCCCGCCGAGAGTAACGTGGTCCTGAGGCAGGGCAGAGAGGGCCTGCTGCTTGGCATGGACAGGAGGGCACCACGGGCCAGGCGGTGCCACACACCAGGTGCCCGAGGCCCAGGGTGGCCCTGATTGGCCCGTTGTCTGTACGCATTGCCTTCATCCATCTTCTCCCTCCATTGTTTGTTTCTTGCAGAGGCCAGACAAGTGAATTTAGCGGAGATGTGATGGACACCACCACAACTGACTTCCTCAGGTCTTTGGGTTTTTAATTTAGGCTTTATTCTTTGAGAGCAGCATTGAGGGAAAGGCATGGAGATTCCCATAGACACCCAGCCCGCCACACATGCATGGCCTCTCCCATTATCAGCGCCCCCACTTACACTGCTGACAGCTGACGAGCCTCACGGGCACACCACAGTTCACATTAGGGTCTACTTTTGGTGTTGTACATCCTGTGGGTTTGGACAAATGTTAATGACATGTACACATCATTGTGCCATCACCCGGAGGATTTTCACTGCCCTAGAGTTCCCCCATGTTCTGTCTGTTCCTCACACCCCCTTCCATCCCTCACCACCACCAGTCTTGTTATTGTCTCCATAGTTTTGCCTTTTCCAGGACGTCAGATACTTGGAATCATACAGTATTATAGCCTTCGTGGATTGTTTTTTTCACTGAGTAATATGCATTTAAGCTCATTTCAGTTCAGTTGCTCAGGCGTGTCCGACTCTTTGAGACCCCATGGACTGCAGCATGCCAGGCCTCCCTGTCCATCACCAACTCCTGGAGTTTACCCAAACTCATGTTCATTGAGTCGGTGATGCCATCCAACCATCTCATCCTCTGTTGTCCCCTTCTCCTCCCACCTTCAATCTTTCCCAGCATCAGGGTCTTTTCACATGAGTCAGTTCTTTGCATCAGGTGGCCAAAGTATTGGAGTTTCAGCTTCAGCATCAGTCCTTCCAGTGAATACTCAGGATTGATTTCCTTTAGGATGGACTGGTTGGATCGCCTTACAGTCCAAGGGACTCTCAAGAGTCTTCTCCAAAGCCAGAGTTCAAACGCATCAATTCTTTGGTGCTCAGCTTTCTTTATAGTTCAACTCTCACATCCATACATGACTCCTGGAAAAACCATAGCTTTGACTAGATGGACCTTTGTTGGCAAAGTAATATCTCTGGTTTTCAATATGCTGTCTAGGTTGGTCATAACTTTTCTTCCAAGGAGCAAGTGTCTTTTAATTTCATGGCTGCAGTCACCATCTGCAGTGATTTTGGAGCCCCCCAAAATAAAGTCTGTCACTATTTCCATTGTTTCCCCATCTATTTGCCAGGAAGTGATGAGACCAGATGCCATGATCTTGGTTTTCTGAATGTTGAGTTTTGAGCCAACTTTTTCTTATGCCATTATCTTCATTACCTCCACCATAGTTTGGCCTCAGGTCAAATAACAGGGAGGGACCATCAACAGGAAATTGGATTAAAGATTTACTGAGCATGGCCCCACCCATCAGAACAAGACCCAGATTCCTCCTCAGTCAGTCTCTCCCATCAGGAAGCTTCAATAAGCCTCTTATCAATCTGATCACATGGACCACAGCCTTGTCTAACTCAATGAAACTATGATCCATGCCATGTAGGGCCAACCAAGACGGACGGGTCATGGTGGAGAGTTCTAACAAAACCTGGTCCACTGGAGAAGGGAATGGCAAACCACTTCAGTATTCTTGCCTTAAAAACTCCATGAGCAGTATGAATATGCATTTAAGGTTCCCCATAAGTGCATATTACTGAGTGAAGGAGCCGGGGTCCTCACTCCAGAACTTGAGGCATCAGGCACACAGCGGTTCTTCAGGACAGAAAGGAGCACATCCAGCCGCACTCCTCTGTGCCGCACGATGGCCTTCCTGGGGGTGGCGGGGGCTGCAGCTCTCCACCCACCGCGCTCAGTCTGCAGGGAGGCACCTCTTGTGTTCTTCTGTGTCTTGAGAGCTCACTTCCTTTTAGGGCTCCATTCTCTGGATGAACCACAGTTTATTTACCCACTCACCTACTGAAGGACATCATGGTTGCATCTAGGTTTTAGCAATTATAATAAATCTGCTGTAAATATCCACGTGCAGGATTTGATGTGAGCATGATTTCAGTTCCTTTCAGTAAATACCAGGGAGCACAGTTGTTAAATTATTAGAGTATGTTTAGTTTTATAAGAAACTGCCTAACTGTCTTCCAAAGCAGCTGCAGCCTCCTGCGCTCCCACCAGCGCTGACCGCAGGTTCCCCTGCTCCGCATCCTCGCCAGCACCTGATGTCAGAATGCCTGCCTTCTGGCTCCTTTAATAGGCCTGCAGAGGTATCTCCCTCTTGTTTTAGTTTGCATTTCCTGCTGACAGGTGATGTAGAGCTTCTCTCATATGCTTTCTGTGCCAACAGTATCGGTTCTTTGGTGAGGTGTCTGTTCAGCTCTTTGGCCCATTTTAAAATCAGGTTGTTCTCTTACTGTTAGGTCTTAAGAGTTCTTTGTATATTTCACATTACAGTCCTTTATCAGATGTGTCTTTTGCAAACGTTTCTCCCAGGCTGTGTTTAGTAGAGAAGAAAATTTTCATTTTAATGAAGTCCAGTTTATCAGTTGTTTCATTAATTGTGCTTCTGGTGTTGTACCTAAAAAGTCATTGCAAGGTCATCTGGGTTTTCTCCTCTGTTACCTTCTAGAAATCAGTTTTGTGGGGGTTTTCGTTTGTTTGGTTTGATTGTAAGACATACGGGATCTCAGTAACCCAACCCAGGATTGAACCCAGGTTGTGTCAGTGAAACCAGAATCCTAACCACTAGGCCACCAGGGAGTGCTCCAGTTTTGTTTCACAGTCAGGTCTGTGATCCATCTTGAGTTGATTTCCATGAAGGGTGTAAGATCTGTGTCCAGATTCACTTTCTTGCGTGTGGACACCCAGGCGTTCCAGCAACAACTATTAAAGAGACCATCTTGGCTTCACCCATTGCCTTTGCCCCTTTGTCAAAGGTCAGCTGACTGTATTTATAGGGGTCTCTCACGTCTTTGGTGCTGGTATTAGCCTCTTCAGTTCCTCCAGGAAATTGATCTATTTTGATCACGGTCCTGGTGGGAACGGGGAGTTTCTCAAGCTCCCCTCTGGCTCTTGCTACGGTAACAGCTCTGCTGGTCAAGAAGCCAGTGTGAGTATTCTGCCAGCAGCCAAGTGACCCTGTCGCAGATGGACCTGGGAATGGACTGGGGCCAAACCGCCGCCTGTCCCTCAGCCTTCACTCTGAAAACAGGACCATAATGATGTGGCAATGCACCTCCGCCTCCCCCCAGGCAGCAGTGTCAGTTCAGATATCATGTCTATAGGCCTCAAAAAGTCTATTCCCGTTTCCCCAGGGCACCGTTGACCCTGACAGAGGCCACCAACTCCTCCGGGGCTGGCAAGGGAATGCCAGCCTGGGGAGAGCTCATGGAGAGGCTTTGCAGGGCCTCCACCAAGGGCGTCTGGCATTCTCTCCCAGCAGCTGTGAGTCTTTGACCTTGACTTTTGTCTGAAAAGTGGGTGAAAGACTGGTGGCTGATGTCCGATTTCGGGTGGATGGAGCCTGCCCTGCCTCTCGCCCTGGGGTTTCTGCATCCTGACTGTCCCCCTGACTGCTGCCTATGGCGATAGCATCCTGGCCCCACAGTCCACTGCTGTTGCTCAGCCTCTTCGGTTCTGGGCTCCCATCTCCCATTGACCTGAGGACAGCCCACTGGCCTCCCAGCACCAGCCCAGCCTGCAGAGGGTGAGGTCACGGGTGTTTCTCATTGTTTGATGCAGGGCTCTCCTCTGAACCCTCACAGGGGGAAGCTTAAACAAATAAGCGTTGTTGGGCCGCCGTGGGTCTCTTCCCGGAGCCCACCTGCACCTCCCTGCTCCATCTGCTCAGCCCCTGACGCTCCTTACTGGCCTGGGTGCAGCAAAGGGGGCTTCGGGCGAGGTCATCATGATTCAGAAAGACCGCTCTCGGCGGGCAAGGCGGAAGGAGGCGTCCTGGCGCGCGTGGCCGGCTGCGGCAGCGCCAGAGCAGAGGGGGCGGCTGCCGCCGCCTCCCGCGCCCCCTGCTGGCGGGATAAACGGAGCGTCCGCAGGGCGTGCACCACTGGGCGTCCAGGCCCAGGGCTGGCGGCCTCCGCACACGCCGCCCCCGCACGCGTGTGAGCTCCCTCCGCGCCGTGCTGGGGTCGTCGGCTCTGCCTGCCCGCAGGTCCTTCGGCCATAGGAGCGGCCGTGTCTCAGCTCGTGGTCTTTGTGAATCAGGAATCCAGGCACAGCTCGGCCAGTGTCTTCTGGGCGTGATAAGCCCCACTTTGATCAGTGGACACGGCAGTGTTTGGGGGCCCTGGAAACTGGTTCAGAACCAGAGCTTAGTCCCCAGTGTCTGCCTGCTGTCCTTCCTCCAGGGCATGGTAACCCTAGTCAGTGGACCGGGGCCTCTGGGAGGCTGGAAGGCAGATCTGTGCACATCGAGGTGGGTCTTGGGCCCTGTCCTGAAGGGACGCTGGCTTCCCTTTCAGCCGCAGGTGCGAATTTGATTCACTGTGATTTCTGCGCTTCTCACCCGGTTACTGGCATCTCATGTCTCTCCCACGGCTAGGGAGCTGGGTGCCAGGTCAAGGACAGAAACGCGACCAAGTATACTGCGTGCACGTGTCGCTAGGGTCTGTTTCCTGGCACCTTCTGGTGCCTGTGAGAGTGCAGTCAGGAATAATATATATATATTTTTTTGGTTTTTAAATTTTATTTTAAAAATATTTATTTGGCTGCGCTCATTTGCTGACTTCTACATTTGATGTCGCTATAAAATGTCCCAGGAGAGCACAGTTGGATTTATTTCCTATTTGGGTGCTTGAATAACGTTTTCCTTAAGGGCCAGCAACTTAAATAGGACGTATCCGATGCCAGCTGTTCTGCTCCCTGGTGTATTCTTTGTCCTTTTTGTCTTAAGATTCATTTCAGAAAATTTTGCGTGTTTTATCTCTAAATACTTTCCCCATCACTAGACTCCACATTCCAGAGACACTAAGTCATTGTCCTCACTGTGCCCTCACCTGCATGCCCGACTCTGCACCACACGGGCTTGGTTTCTGGCTGCTCTTGCTGTAGTTGTTGGCCTGCAGAACTGAGAATTGTCTTCCATCTTTTCTGTGATGACTCTATTCTGTCTCCTCGTTCCATTTTTTCCCTCTTGTCTTTGATCCCTTGAATTTCTGTTTTTATTGAGCTCCTCCCCAGCTTGCGGTGCCTGTGGAGAGCGGGCTCCTCTGCTTGTTTTCCCCCGTCTCCTGAATGCCGCATCGTCTGGCAGCGCGTGTACACCTTCTCCCTGCCCTTTCCTTCACGCTGAGCCTGGCAGCTGGGTCCGCTGCTCCTCTGCTCTCTTAGTTCTTGCTCAACCAAGAACACAGGTTGAACAGTTACTCTCAGGACTCACCAGTTCTATTACTGGACTGTTGCCATCACCCCATTTAGAGAAAGGGATCCTGAGGCACAGAGAGGTTAGGCGGTCACACATCACAGGGTCAGAGAGTGGCAGGTGGGTGTGAATGCCTCTTCTAGTTCTAGCGCTGGGACCCTCCGCTGTGGCCGAGGGTGCCACCGGGCTCCAGGCTGAGTGCAGGGCCAATGGATCACAGGTCCCAGGGGCTCCCTCTTCCGAGCTCCAGTGCACTTGTGGTTGAGATCACCCACTTCAGCCCTGTCGGCCCTGGCTCTGGGTGTGGCTGCCTGAATTTGGAAGGGGTCCTTCTGGCTTTCAGAGGGAGGGAGTCTTTGAGGATCAACAGTAGCTTCTCGATCTTGCTTGGGTTTCTCACCACCATCTCCACATGTCTTCCCAAGCTGCGGGCTCAGAGGGTGTTTGCAGGGTCGCAGCTGTGTCTGGGATGGGGAAGGACAGGCTTTGTGCCAGATATCTGGCTCAGCCTCATTTGCTCTCTGCCGCTGGATTACTCTGGTTTGGTCGTGTGTGTGTATTTTAGAATATTTTTGATCCTTTGGTCTGGTCGGGAGGGATTTCGCCTACTCCACTCTCCTTGTTAACCTGGAGCTCTGGCACACCTGGTGTTGGCCCCGCAGCCGCGAGGATCGCCGCGTGGAGGGGAATTCTGGGATCCATAAGCCCTCTCCCCACTAGCAGGGCCAACCGCGGAGGACCGAGCAGCCACCGTCATCCAGTGTGCCTTCCGGAAACTCCTGGCGAGGAAGGAACTGGCCCGCCGTCAGCAGGAGCACCAGGACTACCAGGAGCTGATGGAGAAGCTGCAGAGGGAGGTGAGGTCAGGTGTGGCTGGGGGCGGGAACTGTAGGTCTGGGGGCGGGGACACAGGGCCGGGGGCAGGAACTGTAGGTCTGGGGGCGGGGACACAGGGCCGGGGGCGGGAACTGTAGGTCTGGGGGCGGGGATACAGGGCCGCGGGGCGGGAACTGTAGGGCTAGTCGGGGGTGGGACGCAGGGCTGAGCTATGATCTCACTGGACCTCCCATAGGCCTTCGTGGCCCAGGTTCGGCGCGAGCAGGAGGCGGCCCGGCGGCGGCAGGAAGAAGCGGCTGCGGCCGAGCGGAGGCGGCAGGAGGAGCGGCTGCGCGGGGCGCGCCTGCTGGAGGCGGCCTTCGACGGGAACCTGGGCGAGATCCAGGCGGTCCTGCGGGAGGTGGGCGGCGGGGCGGCGGGGCGGAGGGTCCTGAGCTTGGGGCGCCGCTGACCGCCACCTGGCGCAGGTGGACGAGCTGCTGACCCGCGAGGGCATGGGTTGCGACGCGGCGGGAATGGTGCGGCGGCTGCAGCGGCGCTTGGCCCTGGTGGACTTTGAGGACAGTGGCGGGAACACGCCACTGTCCGAGGCGGCGGCAGGCGGGCAGTCCCTGGCCATCCAGCTGCTGGCCGAGCAGGGCGCCAGTCCCAACAGCAAGGTGGGCACCGGGGCCCTCGAGGGCTGGGGGTCGCGCCTCGCCATGGCGGGCCCTGCTCAACCAGCGTGTCCCGCAGGGCGCCTTCGGCCGGACCCCGCTGTACCGAGCGGCCTTTGGGGGCCACCTGGAAGCCGTGGAGGTGCTTCTGAAGCTCGGAGCTGACCCCCGGGTATATGCGGACGACGGGAGCACACCCGAGCAGGTGTGCAAAGGAGGGCAGAACCCCGCGGGACGCTCCCTCCCCCTCTCCCAAAGCTGTCAGGAGCCTGGTAGCGCTCCAGGCTGGGTCCTGACCTTCCTGGACCCAGCAGGCCCTCTCCCTACCTAAGTCCTCGCTGTGAGCCTTCCCGGCAACGCGCCATCAAGACCACAGCTTCCGGCTTCCGCGGTCCTCCTCTGGCCAGGGTTCTTCCCTTCTCCCCGGACCCTCAGTCCACCTTAGAAATACTGTTTCCAAGGAAAGTGGGGAAACAGTAAGGCTCCTGGGGGCAGCGCGGGGGCTCAGGGGTTGAGGGCAGCATTCGGCCTGCCCATCTGGACCCTCATCCTCAGAATTTCCCCGTTTCTGAGAAAATCGATCCCTAAGCCCCTTCTCCAGGTGCCTCGGTCTGGCAGCTCCTCCCTGGCATCTGGAAACAGCACCAATGGGCCTTTTCCCAGGCCCTCGGCTGGAGACCGGGGGCGGGGGGACTGGATTTCTCCCGGGTCCTGGAGGCCTGGTCAGATAGGTAGCCCAGGACCTCTGGGAACAGCTGTGAAAGCGGGTCAGCCAGTGCCACCACCTTCCTTAGTGAGTCTGAGTGGAATCTCAAGCCCCGCCCCCGACTCGCAAGCCCCGCCCCCGGTCCTGCTCCAGGGTTGCCCTTTGTCCTTTCCTCTGCTCTTCTCAGCTCTTTGATAAGCAACAGAACAGGTTTTAAAAGACCAGCAGAGCCTTTGGCTTCAAACTACTGCTTCCACGCTAGACGAAGGAACAACAGTGAGGCCAGGAGGACGGAAGGACCTGGCCACAGCCTCAGGGTCGCTGGAGTGAGGAGCGCACAGGGAGGCCCACCCCTCAGATGCTGGTGCCCTGGTGGCCCCGGGGCTGAGGGCTGGAGAAGTGTGCAGGCTGAGGGGTGTTGAGGAGGACGTGGAACCCACTGGTGCCTGAGTTTGGGGGAGGGGTGCAGGGGGTACTGAGAGGAGCAGCACACAGCTGGGCAGTGGGGAGCGGGAGCCCTCTGGCTGCTGGGAGAACAGGGACAGTCTCTTTAAGAGGTGGTGCTGGAGCAATTGGACGTCCACAGGTGAAGGAATGAACCTCGACCTAAACCTTGCACCCTATAAAGAGACTAACTCAAAGTGGATTGTGGATTTAAATGCAAAACGTAAACTCTAAAACGTATAGAAGAGCACAAGAGAAAATCTTTGGGAAAGATTTCTTAGACAAAAAGCACAGTCAGTCTATAAAAGAAAAATACCTTGAAAAATTGAGCTTCATCAAAATGTAAAACTTTTGCTCTGCTGAAGCCCCTGTTAAGTGGATGAAAAGACAAGCCACAGAGAAGGAGAAAAATCCATACAGACCACACATCTGATCAGTTCAGTTCAGTCGCTCAGTCGTGTCCGACTCTTTGCAACCCCATGAATCGCAGCACGCTAGCCCTCCCTGTCCATCACCAACTCCCGGAGTTCACTCAGATTCATGTCCATCGAGTCAGTGATGCCATCCAGCCATCTCATCCTCTGTCGTCCCCTTCTCCTCCTGCCTCCAATCCCTCCCAGCATCACAGTCTTTTCCAATGAGTCAACTCTTCGCATGAGGTGGCCAAAGTACTGGAGTTTCAGCTTTAGCATCAGTCCTTCCAAAGAAATCCCAGGGCTGATCTCCTTCAGAATGGACTGGTTGGATCTCCTCGCAGTCCAAGGGACTCTCAAGAGTCTTCTCCAACACCGCAGTTCAGAAGCATCAAGGACCTGTATTTACAATGTTTAAACAACTCTCAAAACTCAATGGTAAGTCATACCTCCAGTGGCTGTGTGTATGCACATAACTGATTCGCTTTTGCTGTACACCTGGAACTACCACAACACTGTAAGGCCACTATACTGTAATAAGAATTTTAATGAGAGTTCCAGAGGTGTGTAGGGCACCCTTGGGGATCCAGGGAATACGAAGTGAGGAAATGCCTCGAGGCTGGGTCGGAGCACCCATCAGGATGGAAGGAGGGAGTACCTAGACTGTCTCCGCCAGCCTGGGCAGGAGCTCTCACAGCGTTTGCAGCCCTGGGTGGGGTACTTGGAAGGACCTTGCCTCAGTCGTGAGGATGAATGCTGCTCTGGTACAGCCTCACCAATCTTAAGGCAAGTCCCAAAGGATAAAACTTCCCAGGTAATTTAACTGCATGCCAAAATTCAAGAATATGTATGGAGATACAACATAAACAGCTCTTAACAAGATACAATGCACGTTGTCTAGCACCCAAGATACCGGGCATACAAAGGTGCAGGAAAATATGACCATGAGAAACCTTGACCAGTCAAGGCAAACGCACTGACGTGAATGTCAGAGTTAGTGTGAAAGGCTTGTAAACAGCTATTGTGACTGTATTCCAGATGCTCAAAAAATTGAATAGAGAATGGAAGACATAAAACACTTAAATTCTAGAGGTAACAATGACAGTGTCTGAGATGAGAAACAGAAAGCTATGGATGAGAGTAATGTCAACTTAGAACAGAGGTAGAGGTTAGTGAATTTGAGGCTTACAAAATAGAAACTACTACAAGTACAAACACTCAGAAGAGAGAGCAGTTCTTCCAAATGGCGAGTATCCATGAGCTGTGGGACAGTTTCAGGAGGCCTACTGTGTATGTAATTAGAGTCTCCAAAGGAGAGAAGAAACAAAAACATATATACTTGAAGAAATAATAACCTTAAGGTTTCCAAATGTGATGAAAGGTATAAACCGTACTCCTCAAATCTCAAGAAACAGGAAGGAAAATCAGGCTAAGGCACAATGTGATAAAATTTCTCAAGGCCAGTGATAAAGAAATCTTAAAAGCAGCCAGAGAAAAAAGACATAGACAGGAAAACAAAGATAAGGATTATGGCAGACTTCTTGTTGGAAAGAGTGGAAGTGAGGAGAGAGTGGGGCAGTGTCTTTAATGGTACTGAAGAAGGAAACATATCTTGTCAACCTTGAATGTGATACTCAGCGCAAATATCTTTCATAACTGAAGGCAAAATAAAAGACATGCCTTTGCAGACACACAAAAGCTGAAAGACTCAATCACCAGTGGACTCTCTTTAAGAAACATCAGAGGAAGCCATACCAATAGAAGGGATGCCAGATGGAACTATGGATCCACTCAAAAGAGTGAGGAACACTAGAAAGGGTAACTACACAGGTAAATATATGAGATATTGCCTTATTATTTAAACTTACTGAGAATGTAGTTGAAACAAAAAATAACAGCATGTGTCATGTGGTTTAATCACACATGGAGGTACACATACTGAAAACTGTGCAGATTATAGTTGTTTGGTTCAATTGTGTGACACAAATATAAAGGCTGGCAAGGGGAAATGAAACCTACTGTGGAAGGTTCTTGTATGTGAAGTGGTACAATATCATTTAAAGGCAGACCGTTATAAGTTACAGGTATATGTATGCTGGAAGCCCTAAAGCAACTACTAAATATCAACAGAGTTATAGAGCAAAAAAAAAGAGGAAAAGGAAGATAATACTAGAACCAGTAGAAAACAATAGCAAAGGGTAATTTAAAACTCAACCATATCAATAGCTTCATTAAGTGTAGAAGGTCAAAAGACCCCAATTAAAAAGCAGATTGTCTTTTGGATTAAAACAAAAATCGAACTGTAGCGACTTGCTGGTGGTCCAGTGGTTGAGAATCCACCTTCCAATGCAGGGGATGCAGGTTTGATCCCTCGTCAGGGAGCCAAGATCCCATGTGCAGAGGAGGAGAGCAGCTGCCGACCCCGCTTCAGCGCCTGTGAGCCACAGCCGGAGGCGGCCGCACCGCAACAGAGGGCTCCGTGCCAGGCTAAAGACCCGGTACAGCCAAATGAGTACATGTTTCCTAAAAATTCAACAGTATTCTGCCATAAGAAACAAACTTCAAAGACACAAATAGGAGAAAATTAAAAGGACAGGACAAATGTGCTGGGATAACACTAAGTAAAGAGAGCTGAAGTGACTATATTAACATCAGAAGAAGTAGATTTCAGAACAGAGAGTATTACTGGGGAGAAAAGAATCATTTCATAAGGACAGAGGATTCATCAAGAGGACAAAAGAATCCTGAATGTTTTTTGCAGCTGTACATGAAGCAAAACCTGAGAGAACGACAAGAAAGAAATCCACAATCATAGTAGCAGATTTCAGCATCCCTACCTCAGCAACTGGTGAAACAAGTAGACAGAGAAGTCAGTAACGTGGTGGCTTAGTCGCTAAGTCGTGCTCAACTCTTGTGACCCTATGGGCTGTAGCCTGCTAGCTTCCTCTGCCCATGGGATTTTCCAGGCAAGAATACTGGAGTGGGTTGCCATTTCCTTCTCCAGGAGATCTTCCGAACCCAGGAATCGAACCTGGGTGTCCTGCACTGCAGGCGGATTCTTTACCGACTGAGCCACAAGGGAAGCCGCTTTGTAGAACTGAGTGACCTCAGCCACGAGCTGTGCCTCTGGCCGCCATCCCTTCATCCCTCATCTGTCCCGCTCTCATTGTTTTCATAAATTTATCCACTCAATTCAATCATTCTTCCCTGAAGTGGATTTACTGTTTCATCAGTTCACACCTTTTCTTATTAGTTTATGAGTCATTTATTAATAAACTTGCTGGTCTGGTCACTAGCTACTGTATCTGTTTCACCCTTCCTACCGCCTTAAGCCATCCTCATTTATTCATGTGTTTAACTACTATCAATTCACACAGCTATCCATCCATCCATTCACACACCCACTCATGCTGTTTACTTGAGAGAAGTAAATTTTGAGGGAAACATTTTTTTTTAATTCTCTTTAAAAAACTTTATTAGGCTGCACCAGGGTTTAGTTGTGGCATGTGGGATTCGGTTCCCTGACCAGGGATTCATCCTGCACTGAGAGCACTGAGTCTTAGCCGCTGGGCCAGCAGGGATGTCCCACAATTGAGAGGAAATTTTGAGAAAGCAGGGACTGTGCTTTTGGTTGTCACATGAAAGGCAGTCACAAGTTGTGTCAAATGATTGGACTGGATTCATCTATCCATTTGTTCAACCATCTTATCTAAGTTATTCATCCATTAAATCCCTTCAGTTCAGTTCAGTTCAGTTGCTCAGTCGTGTCCGACTCTTTGCAACCCCATGAATCGCAGCACGCCAGGCCTCCCTGTCCATCACCAACTCCCGGAGTTCACTCAGATTCATGTCCATCGAGTCAGTGATGCCATCCAGCCATCTCATCCTCTGTCGTCCCCTTCTCCTCCTGCCCCCAATCCCTCCCAGCATGACAGTCTTTTCCAATGAGTCAACTCTTCGCATGAGGTGGCCAAAGTACTGGAGTTTCAGCTTTAGCATCAGTCCTTCCAAAGAAATCCCAGGGCTGATCTCCTTCAGAATGGACTGGTTGGATCTCCTCCCAGTCCAAGGGACTCTCAAGAGTCTTCTCCAACACCACAGTTCAAAAGCATCAATTCTTCGGCACTCAGCCTTCTTCACAGTCCAACTCTCACATCCATACATGACCATTGGAAAAACCATAGTCTTGACCAGATGGACCTTAGTTGGCAAAGTAATGTTTCTGCTTTTTAATATGCTATCTAGGTTGGTCATAACTTTTCTTCTAAGGAGTAAGCGTCTTTTAATTTCATGGCTGCAGTCACCATCTGCAGTGATTTTGGAGCCCCAAAAAATAAAGTCTGACACTGTTTCCACTGTCTCCCTATCTATTTCCCATGAAGTGATGGGACCGGATGCCATGATCTTCGTTTTCTGAATGTTGAGCTTTAAGCCAGCTTTTTCACTCTCCACTTTCACTTTCATCAAGAGGCTTTTGAGTTCCTCTTCACTTTCTGCCATAAGGGTGGTGTCATCTGCATATCTGAGGTTATTGATATTTCTCCCGGCAATCTTAATTCCAGCTTGTGCTTCATCCAGCCCAGCGTTTCTCATGATGTACTCTGCATAGAAGTTAAACAAGCAGGGTGACAATATACAGCCTTGATGTGCTGCTTTTCCTGTTTGAAACCAGTCTGTTGTTCCATGTCCAGTTCTAACTGTTGCTTCCTGACCTGCATACAGGTTTCTCAGGAGGCAGGTCAGGTGGTCTGGTATTCCCATCTCTTTCAGAATTTTCCATAGTTTATTGTGATCCACACAGTCAAAGGTTTTGGCATAGTCAATAAAGCAGAAATAGATGTTTTCCTGGAACTCTCTTGCTTTTTGCATGATCCAGAGGATGTTGGCAATTTGATCTCTGGTTCCTCTGCCTTTTCTAAAACCAGCTTGAACATCAGGAAGTACACGGTTCACGTATTACTGAAGCCTGGCTTGGAGAATTTTGAGCATTACTTTACTAGCATGTGAGCTGAGTGCAATTGTGCGGTAGTTTGAGCATTCTTTGGCATTGCCTTTCTTTGAGATTGGAATGAAAACTGACCTTTTCCAGGCCTGTGGCCACTGCTGAGTTTTCCAAATTTGCTGGTATATTGAGTACAGCACTCTCACAGCATCCTCTTTCAGGATTTGAAACAGCTCCACTGGAATTCCATCACCTCCACTAGCTTTGTTCGTAGTGATGCTTTCTAAGGCTCACTTGACTTCACATTCTAGGATGTCTGGCTCTAGATGAGTGATCACACCATCGTGATAATGTGGGTCGTGAGCTCTTTTTTGTACAGTTCTGTGTATTCTTGCCGCCTCTTCTTAATATCTTCTGCTTCTGTTAGGTCCATGCCATTTCTGTCCTTTATCGAGCCCATCTTTGCATGAAGTGTTCCCTTGGTATCTCTAATTTTCTTGAAAAGATCTCTAGTCTTTCCCATTCAGTTCTTGTCCTCTATTTCTTTGCATTGATCACTGAAGAAGGCTTTCTTATCTCTTCTTGCTAATTTTTATGTATCAATTCATTATTTCATCCATTCATTCAATTAACCCAAGAATCCTTCATTCTTTTATCATTTAATTCACTAACTTACTCATCTGCTCCACCTGTCCATTTCTCTCATCCCTGATTTTGCACATCTTTTAACTTTCTTTTTAAATACAAACCACATACTGAATATTATACAAATCAAAGTTGTGTGGCTTGATTAAACCCGGATTAACCTCCTGAGTCCAGAAATGAAACGCTGCCAGGCCCTTGTGCCCCGTGCTGAGAAGCCCGCCTCCTTTGGCCATTCCTCACTCCGGAGCAGGAGCGGTGGGGCCTGGGATGGGTGCAGACGAGGGCTGTGTCCTACAGATGGAGGTCTGCGAGGGGACAGCAAAGGCTGCAGCCAGGACCCTGCAGTGGGGGCTGGTGGGTGGGGTGTGGAGGAGAGCAGGTTGGGGGATGCGGAGCCTGAGGTTTCGGGAAGGAGGCCGTGGGGACCCTCCAGGGCCTGGCTTTGTGGGTGTTGATCATGATGGTCAAGGCTCCGGGCCCCTCCCTGGCCCACCATCAGGGCCGCCTTTGTGCCCCGGGGGTGTCCTGTCTGAAGTGGGACTGCAGCACCTCCCCAGGTGAAGAAGAGGCGGCCCAAGCTCTTGACCAGTGGCTTCTCTCGCTAGGTGGCCTCGCTGGACACGGTGGTCAGTGTGCTGCAGTCGTGGGACCTGAGCCTCACAGACGCCATGCTCCAGAACATGGAGGCAGAGCGGGAACGCCGGGCCCAGGAGGCCGCGAGGCACCAGGAGGCGGAGGCCCAACGGTGCGGCGGGTGGGAGGCAGGGGGGCTGGCTCGGGGCTGCTCTGACCGCTCCCCTCCACTGCAGCATGAACCTCAAAGTACAGCAGCTGGCCAAGGATCAGCAGCAATGTCACCAACAGGTGAGTCACCCGCCCCCGGAGGGGAGGTAGGGCGGGCGGAGAGCTGGGAGCGCGGAGGCGCCCTGCGGACCCCCAACCTGGTCCGGAGGCCGGCTCGCCCCCTGCCCCCCAGCTGCAGCAGGCCTACTGCGAGCTCAACCGGAGAATCGCGGAGCACGACCAGTGCGAGCAGAGGGGCGCAGGCCTGGCCGCACTCACGCTGCAGGTTGGCTTCTCCCCTGTGGACCTGGGGAGCCCTACCTCTGGGCTGTCAGCTTCCAACAGCTTAGGGGTCCCAGCTGTGCACAGCAGGCGGGTGTTGGTGTCCAGCCTTGCCCTGAGCAGAGCGTGGGGCCCCCCTGCAGGCCATCAAGGATGCAGAGGAGCAAGTGGACAGGCTCCAGCAGGAGGCCCAGAAGGCAGAGGAGGCGCTGGCCCTGGCCAGGCTGGAACTGCGGGAGCAGACCCAGGAGGGTGGGTGGGGCGGGGCTGGGGCTGGAGCGGGAGGGCCCCCGGGGGTTATCTGGGCCGCTCCTCCCACTGGCCCCACATTTACACCCCCACAGCGGAGGAGGAGGTGCCCGGGCTAAAGTGCCAGGTCAGCGAGCTCCACGACGTGCTGATGAAGGACGTGGGTGACCGCATCCGTGCAGACGGCAGGTCAGTGGTCCCGGCCGGCCAAGGGTGGGCTGGGGGTTCTAGCAGATGGCAGTGACCTGGAGGCTGCCCCCAGGTGGCCTCTTGTTATCGACCCTTCAGGCCAGGCGGCCACCTTCCTGCGCTACCAGGACACCAACTACGTGGACGCCGTGAACCCTGACCACCTGCGGCCGGAGAGGATCCGGCTGGCGCTGCTGGGGGCGCTCAGGTGAGGTGGGCGGAGGGCAGGCACCCGGACGCCACACCCACTCCCGCCCCAGCCCTCACTGCCCACGGCCTGCGCTGTCCTCTCAGGTTCGGGAAGCCGCTGGTGTTTGACTTGCGTGAGGTGGATCTGTTCCCAGCCGTGCAGCAGCAGCTGGAGGCGGTGCAGCCAGGCCTGGCGCAGGAGCTGCTGGGCCGCGGGCTGCTGGAGCAGGAGAGGTACCTGTCGCTGCTGCGGCCGACCGATGGGCCCGAGTACGGCCCCAACCAGTTCCAGGAGGCGCGCCTGCAGCACTTCCGCCTCTTCTTTGTCACCAAGGTTCGGTGGCCGCCGGCAGAGCAGCTGCAGGTCCTCCTTCCTGTGCGTGTACAGCTGCCGGGCGGGGGCCTCTAGCAACCCGCCCCAATAAAGGGCCCGCCCCCGGGCGACGTGTGCGGGCAGTGCGCCTCCTCTGTGTGCGCGCACCACGCAAGGGAGGGGCCTTGGGGGTGGTGAAGGTAGTCCCCCAGCCTCCCTCCTACCGGGGGGCAGCCCAGTCTGGGTAAGCCACCTGGAGTCCTCAGAGTCCCCGCACCCGCTGCCCCCAGATCGGGAGGGACAGAGGGGCGCACATTCGTGTGCCAGCAGCTGGACAGAGTAAGACGGACCAGACGTAAAACGTAGTCAATTTTATTCTCCTTAAACCACAAAATAGAGTCTTTGGTTGTACAAACATCACTAGTTACAGTCTCGCCAGGAGGTCCCGGCTGGGGAGGGCGCCGTTAGTCAGTGGCTAGAACTCCTCAGGGGACCTCTTTAAAATGCTACCGGCCAGGTTAAAAGACTCGGGGCAAGGGTGGTGTGGGCGCTGGCAAGGCCCCCACCCCAAGTCGGGGGAGGCACCCCGCCCCTCTAGGAGGGAACTGGGCCCAGGCCTCGGCGCCCTGGCCGCATGGCCCGGCGGCTGCTGCATAAGGCTACCTCCTCGGGACCCGTGGAGCCTGGAGAGGGCCTGCCCAGAAGCACCATGGCCACCTCTCCGTCCTCCTCTGGCAGACCTGCAGGCAGGGGCAGGGAGCGAGTGAGCAGATGGGCCTGGCACCCTGGAGTATGGGGGCACTGTTGGGGGGGTGGGTGGGGGGTGGCGGGGCCTGCCCTGGCCTGCCAACTCACCTGGGCTCGGACGTGGTTCCAAGGACCTCAGCTCCTCAGCGAAATCTGGGGACTGCAAGGGGGAGAAGGGCTGGTCAGGGACTACCCAGACCTGCCTGAAGCCCCCCGTAGGAGCCTGGGTGAGTTCCTGCAGAGCCCTGGTTGGGGGGGAGGGGGAGGAACCGGGAGGATATGGAGCAGGGGACAGGCTGGGAGACAGGCTGAGCGGAAAGCGGCAGGAGCCGGTCATGGCGTCCTACAGAAGGGCCGGAGGGCCCGGTACCTGCATGTCATAGACAGGTCTGGAAGAGGGGAGGGCAGCAAACACCCTGTAGTCAAACTTCCTCCCAGACAAGGCCTTGAAAGGACAGCGTGAGGAGAGAGGCAGAGAGTGTAAGAAGAAGAGAAGGTGGGAGTCTGGATCCCTGCCCTGCCAAGGGTGGAAGGCAGGGGAGGGCGGCAGCTGCTGGCTCCTCACCAAGCGTCCCGGGGAGGTGCCGGTCTGGGGGCCGAGGTCTGGAGGAACAAGAAGGGGTCGTCGGGAGAAGTCCGCGCCACAGGCCGGGCTCCCGCCTCCCGCCCGACCTACAGACCTTCCAAGGGGGTGGGTGACGGAGTAGGCGCGGGCGAGGGGGCCTCGGCCAGGCGCTCCAGAGGCCCCCGCTTGCTTCGGCCCTCCTGGGACTTGCTGAGGACCATCTGTGCGCGGAGGGCGTCCTGCTCCAGGGACTTCATCCTGTGGGCGGGCGGAGGGTGGGCAGCAGGTGGGCAGCACCAGGGGCGCGGGCAGCGGAGGGCAGGGCGGGGCGGGGCCTCACCTGGCCGCCCTCCAGAGCGCCCGCTTCTCCGCCTCCAGGGCTCGGCGCTCTGCGGGGGACAAGGCCCGCTCTGGGGCCGGCAGCTCGGGGCTCTGCACACGAAGCCGCTCCTGGTGGCGCCGCTCGGCCTTGGCAGTCCGCACTGGGGCACCGCCTCCCTGCGGCGGGGGAGATGCAGGGCCGAGCCTGGGCCGGGCGACAGGACAGGAGGGCCGGGTGGAGGGGCGCCGGGCACAAGCGGAGGGGCGCTGTGGGCAGGGGCTGAGGCGGCCCTCCCCAGCCTCACCCTTCCGCCGTGGGGCCCTGGCCGGCCCAGGGCGGCTCCTCTTCGGGCTCCTCGTCCTCGGGAGCATCGGCTTCCGGGCGCCCCGTGTCGGCCACCACCTCGCGCAGCATCTGCGCCCTTTTCTGCTGCAGCTTGCGGGCTACGGGGAGCGGCGGGTCACGCTGGGTGCCGGTGTCCCCTGTCCCCCACCCCACCCCCGTGCCGCCTGCTCACCCTCCTCCTCCTGCATCTTCCGCAGGTCGTCAGCGCCCACCAGTGACACGCGCTTAGGGGGGCCCTCGGCCTGGGGCACCCGAACCTCTAGCTCGAAGTACTTCTGCCGCTCTCGAAAGGACAGCTGCTCCGGCGAGGCCGTGGGCCCGGGCGTGGGGGGCTGGGGGAAGCACGCCCTCAGACCCGGCCCCTCGGGTGTCACACCCTCGCAGGCGCACGCAGCGGGGCACCTGAGGGCTGCCCACCACCTACCTGGGCAGGGGTGTCCAGGGGCGGGTGCAGGCCGGGCACAGCCGCGAACGTCCTATAGGCCTGCTTCACGTTGGCTGGAAGCTCAGCAGGGGAGGGCGGGGAGGGGGGCTGGGGACCCGGTGCAGTGAGCTGAGCAGGGACAGCTGTCCCTGCAGCACCGCCCACCCCGCCACCAGCTGTCCTTGCTGACTGCCCCCACCCCTGTCCCCCAGGTCAGGGCACTCGGGCTGGGGACCATCTCTGCCCCTGGGGGCCGGGGAGCCCCTTGGCCAGGCCTGAGCCAGCGGCTGGATCACCCCAGGGTTTGTCTGCAAAGGGGTTCAGGTGAGGGGTGTGAGGGATGGGGTGGGGGGAGAGAGATGGCGCCAAGGTGGGCAGCTGGGTGCCCAGGAAGCAAGGCCAGCACTCACCCATCTGCTATCTGTCAGCAAGGGGCAAAGGCTGGGCGCTGAGCTCCAAGCTGGCACTTCAGTGTCTGCCCCAACCCTGCCACCAGGCCTGGCCCTCCCCATGCAGCAGAACCGAGGAGCCGCTGCAGGCAGGTGGGGAGCTCGGGGCAGGGTGGAGTGGCCCCCGGGAACTCCCAGACATGAAGACAGATGGGGGCAAAACCGCCAGGCACTGGGGAAGGCTGCCCTGAACCCCATTCCCCTCTACCCAGGAGGCCACAGGGAACTCCCCAGCCCGTGATACCAGCCAGCTGGGCCAGGAAGGGGCCTGCAGGCCATCCCCCTGTGGGATGGCAGCTGGGGAAGGTGTGTGCCCTGGCACCCTCCCCAGAGGAGTGGACTCTGAACACAGCACCCCCACCATGTGTACTCACCTGCTGGTGGCCAGGGGAGCAGGGGGCCTCAGCCATCTCTCCACTTGCCGCAGGCAGCACCTGGAAGAGCCGAGAGGTGGGTGTGGGGAGGGTCAGGCAGGGCTGAGGGCCCCCGAGGAGGAGGTGGGGAGTTGCCTGCCTCAGTAGCACAAAGGCTGGTCCTCAACGCCCTGACTTGAGCAGCCCTGAGACATCTGAGATGGATGGGCTGGGCTGGGCTTCTCCCGGGTGGGGTGGCCACCCTCCCTGTGAGCCTGAGGCCCGTCAGCCAGGGAGGCCCGGCCCCTGCGAGCCACCCCCAAGCTGTGCCCTTTTCTGACAGAGGACACTGGGTCCCCTCCCCTCCTGGGGGCTTCCTACTCTTGCCTGTGTGGGGCTGAGCACAAAGCCCCTTTACAGGCTCACTCAGCCCCCAGCTGGCACAGCCCTCCCCACCAGCTCTGCGGGGTCTCCCAGCAGCAGCTGACGCTGGGCAGCCCGCCCTCCAGGGAAGGGGTAAGAACCACAGGCCTCCGCCCAGGGCCCTGCCCCCACTGCAGCACTGGCCCTCCTCCCACCGTGCTCCAGCAGTGGCCCCTGGGCCCACACAGCCCTCTGCTCTGCCTTTAGTCTGCCTCTGAGAGGTGGGGGGTAGGTGGCAGTGGGTGCATCACAGCTGGGCTCAGGGGTGGAACAGGACAGACGTGTGCCGGGGGGTGGCGCTCCAGCTCGGGCACCCTAGCTAGTCCCTGTCCTGCTTGAGGGCCCTTTAAGGGCCTCAGCCCTCTCCCTGGGGGCAGGATCCTGGCAGAGCTCTGTCCTGCAGGGCCTCAGGTGAAGGGAAGGAAGACAGGGGTAGGGCTGATGGACAAGTGGGCAGAGGCCGGAACAGGGGTGTGACAACCAGGGACTGACCCTCTGCATGCTGCCAGTGCCAGGGGTGGCGGCCAGGGCTCGGCAGGCTGGCTTCAGGCTCTCTGGGCTCCGACCCTGGGGGGCAGAGTGGACACAGGGCTGCCGGGGCCATGCTCGCCAGAGTGCGGGGCGGACAGCCAGGCCCAGGGACGCTGGGCTGTGGGGGGGAGCCTGCCATGCGGGGCGGGAGGGCCTGGGCACTCACCGTGGCCTCCGGGCCCCACAGTGGGATCTGTCCGGGCAGCTCCTTCTCCTGTGAGCAGAGGAGACAGTGGTCGGGGCCGACGGCCTCAGGCTCCCAGCCCAGGGGCTGCTGGCTGCGGGCGGCTCTGACCTTGCCGGAGCCCTCGGGGCTCAGCTCCCGGTCGATGGAGGAGATGCTTTCCAGGCTGTTCCGGCGGCCAAGGCCAGCCGCAAAGGGGTTGGCGATGATGCCTGGGGACACCTGCGGGGGAGGGGCGGAGTGGCCACACCCGAGGGAGCGGCTGGGGTGGGCTCTGCTTGCTCAGGACTCCAGGCCACCATTGCCTCTGTGCCCAGGGCACCCACAGGTCGCGTCTGCACACCATGCTCCTGAGGATACGGCGATGCAGAGCACCAGGCGAGAGAGGTCGGCCCTGGACACGCACCCCGGAGCACAGAACCGACAAGGTGATGGGGCGACAGTGAAGAGCCCATGGCACAGAGCGGAACTGAGGCCAAAGTCCCAGTGGAAGGAGGCCGACAGACTCCTGACGTCAGAAAAGGCCGTTTAAAGGAGGAAGAGTTGACTGTGGTGTTGACCGGAGTGATGACGACAGCAGACGTGAACATGCGCTTCTCCAGCGTAAGCGAATGTCAGGACGTGAAAGGTGCCTGCTCACAGGCACAGCCCAGCCCCCGAGCGGTCCTGAGACCCTGACAGCCAGGAACACGCCTGGCGCCCACATCCCGGCTCCTCAATAGCCCTGTCCACTAAGGGAACCAGTGCTCCTTGGAGAAAGAAGGTATGGGAAAGTGTGAGGTGACCCCAGACTTTCTGCTGTGCTAGAAAGGAGGCTGCCTGAGGGAGGTGGGTGATGTGAACAGGACCCCGGGCCAGCCAGAAGCCCTCTTGTCAGCTCCGTCTGGATGGCTGGAGCACCAGGTATCAACAGCAGCAGTGACAACTCTCACCACGAGTTAAAACGGAAAATCTGTGCTAAGGAAGTCAGCCGCCCAGCGCCTGTGGAAGGAGCAGTGGGGAGGGCACACGACTGCCCTGGGGCTGATGAGGAGCCCGAGGAGAAGCGGGCTGCTGCACTCCCCAAGCACCCGCACAGCACCTGTCAGTTTCTGGGGGAAAGCATCACCTGGTGGGGTGACCCAGAGACGCCCCCATGCAGGCACCACCCGTGGGTCTGGTGGGAGGCCCTCCAAGACAGTGTCAGCTCTGTGATAACCCTGCCAAAATGCAGCCACTGCAGCTCGTCCTGAGGAGGCACTGGACAGACCCCAGTGAGCACCATCCATGCCATGATGGCCTGTGCTCACCTGAAGTTCCAGGTCAGGCTGGGAAACAACCAGATGCCCACATGCCTTGTGGCTCTAAAGGTCGCCTTTGACCATTGGTGGGAGGCATGCAAGGCCTTTGAGTGAGAGGTCCTGTCTACTGTTCTTGACACTTTTCAACTCTAAAACTGTCACTACTTTATCTACTTACTTCTATCTTTCAAAACAGAAATAACAGCAGGAGAAACCGCACTAATGCAGATGCTGGCCTGGGGGCCACCGAGAGGGGATTCAGACTCCTGGAGGGCTGTGTTCACAGCTGGCAAAGGTTTAGCATGAGCAGTGGTTTGTCCTCCCGGCCGCAGGGTCTTCGCTCCCCAACTGGAGGCTGACCTGGCGACGCGGCAGGGAGTGCGCCGTGTCCTACCCTCTGGACCGCCGGGGAACTCCCAGGAAACTCCGCTTTTAAAGTCATCTTTAAGAACTGAAAACGAGTTCTGGCCTTCCCCGGTGGCCCAGTGGTTAAGAATTCACCTGCCAATGCAGGGAACACAGGCTCGATCCCTGCTCCAGGAGGATCCCACATGCCGCAGAGCAGCACCAACTACTGAGCACGGGGTCTAGGGGCTGTGCTTCCCGACACGAGACGCCACCTCAGTGAAAAGTCAGTGTGCAGCAACAAGACCAGCGCAGCCGAAAATAAAACTCAGACAAAAATAAGCCTGACTGTATGACAAGCTGGCAGTAGGACAATACGGAGAATCATTTCCCAGTGACTTGACATAGTGTTTTGACTGTACCTCCTAAGTGGATAAATCCTAAGGACATAAAGAAAACTTAAAATGCTATTAATAAATACTAGTAATAACATTGATATGGCTTTTTGAAATCAATAATTGTAATATCACTTAATTTAATAAAATGACTTTTAAGATGAGAAAAAAACAAAGATAAAGTCAAAAGAATCAAAGCCTCCTGTCCTTAAGCACTGGTTGAAAGTAACAACCTCACAGATTTTTTTCCCCCTAGAAACCTGCCTCCCGAGGACCCGTATGCTGCAGAGGCCCAGGAGCAAGGCCACAAGGACCAGCCAGTGATGGTCTGAGCCCCACGCCAGGGCTGAGGCAGGAGACACAGGGATGCCTGGGTGCACCATCAGGCTGGTGTGTCACCGGCTTGTCACCGCGGTGCCCATGCGGGCACCCTGCCTCACGAGGACCACAAAGACCAAAAAGCAGTCACCATGGGGGCTTCCAGGGCAGCCACTTGTTATTTAAAAATCAACCAATGAAAGGAAAGAATCAGAGTGTTTACCACACATCTCCTGTACAAAATCTTATTTTAGGATAAAAAGTAGCTGATAAAATTTCTTCTTCACAGAAGGATCATTAGAAGGACTGAAAACACTAGATGAGGAAGGAGTAACTGAGGCAGTCTTCCTTCGATCAGTAATCAAGGAAACATGGAAAAGAAAGGCAGTCTTGATCAAAATCCGAAAGGTGTTTTTTCTGAGAAGGCTACTAAAATACACAAAACTTTGGTAAGTGTGATGGGCAGGAAGAGACGGCAGAAACCAGATCAAGACGGTGATGGGACCACAGAAATGGAGGGAGGAGAGAGAATGTTCTGGACCTTGCCCCAAACATGCTAAGCACCAGTCAGCAAGCTCTTCGAAGTGCACAGTGGCCCCTGCAGCACTGCCACCAGCTAGCCACCAGGCCTGCCCGCCTGTGCGGGGCCCTGGGTCAGCAGCCAGCACAGCAAGGACAGGCAGGTCCTGATGCCAGCCCGCCGCCTGCCGTGCAGAGGTTGGGGAGGACGCCAGGGCACAGCTCATGCGAAGACGCGCTTGCAGAATCCAAAGTTTGGAGAGATGGCTGTGAACCCTGATTCCTACAGGAGTTGAAGGGGTCACCACAGAAGAAGCAGGTGGGCTGAGGTTAAGAGAAATGGGGCCGGGTGGATGACTGGTGTCCTGAGGGATACATGTCGCCCCTTTTTCTTTCAAGCACCGAGCTAGCTGGAGGAAACCTGTGGGCTGCACCTCACAGTACTTGCACAGGGCTGTAACAGCCATCAATGAAAGGACTCCAGAAAACTCAGCACTCATTTTGGAGAAAATTCTTACAGGTTATAAATGGCAACAGCCGTCCAAGTTTAAAAGAATGTTATATAAACTACCGCCTCCAAGTCGGCACAAGGCAAGGTCACTGTCCACCATCACCAGGTTCCAGGGGGGACAGAGGAGCCTGACCTCCCAGGAAAAGAGGACCTGCAGCCACCACCTGGGCCTCAGGGCTTCCTCCTGGAGATGCAACAAAGTCACTGATGAGAATCAACAAGGAAGCAAGAGCAACCTAGGAATGTGCCTGGAGAAACATTACTCACACAGTCACAGAGCTCAAAGTTAACCCCGAGCTCCCAACCAACTTACAGAACTGGCAGGTCCGTTTGGAAGAGAAAACACACGAAAATAGACCAAAACTGTCGAAAGGAGAAAAACAGTGGGTGACTTCACTAGTTAGGTCTCCTGAAATATACTCTAAAGTGGCCACACCGAGGCCAGCAGCACTGGCTCAAGAACACGGCCGGCTCCCGGGGCCAGGGGATGCAGATCCAGCCTACGAGGGAAGTCAGATCTCCCCCGATCGCTGGGAGAGTGATGGACGGTCCAGTGCATTCCACTGGCACGGAAGATCCACTTGCTTGAGAAGCAATTCCAGTAGATTGTAGTGCTCTGTTTTCTAAAAAATAGCTTTGATAATCTTGCCCCAGAGAGGGTTTTTATCATCAAAATCCAAATCCAGACATTATGAGGAAGGTTAGACAACGTCACTCACAGTATCCATGTTTCTATAACCCCAGAGAAGCCATTGTGAAGTAGCAAAAGACAAAACCCACTCATGCCCTACGCAAAAAGACAGAAGCTTACAACGCAAAAGACGAACTGTGAGTTACGTGAGTCACACGTCAAAGGAGGCCAGGTCCAAGGAGACAAGCCTGAGGCTGGGCGGGGGTGGGAGACGGGGCAAGCCTGCGGCCTCAAGCCCAACACCCCTTCTTCCAGGGTGCTGTCCTGCAGAAAAGCCCCCAAAAGCATCAAGACAGGCTCTGAGCACTCTGGTTGGAAACACAGCACAGACAAAGCAACCCAGGGAGAGACGGCCAGACAGTCAGAAGAGCCCGGCAAAGCCTCTGTAACGCTGGGGAGACACCTGCTCTGCTCTTCGCCCTGGAATGTATTTACTCTCTTTGTACTGAAACCTTAAAAATAAGTACACGTGCTGACCGAAACATGTAAGGTCATACTTTAAATGAGAAAGCAGAAGACACGGCCCTCTCTGGAAAACCTGAGCAAGGTTCTTCACCAGAAACAACAGGTTAGGGTTCCTGCAGGCACACAGGGATGTGGGCACAGAGACCAGCACAGGGGGTTCCAGAACCCAGGGTGTGGGGTCCCAGTCCAGCACCCAGGCAGGAGAAACAAAGACAAATGCACCATCCTTCCCAGTTCAGGAGACGACACACAGAAAGAGGGGGACCCCGCCTCGGCAGTGCAGGGACAGGGGCAGTAGGCTGCCGTCCCAGAGACCCACTGTAGCCCCATCCCCAGCAAGGAGGCCCGCAGGGAGCTGGCAGTTGCTGCGGGGAATGAGCCCCTGGAGGCGGGGGCTGGGGGCTGCTGCAAGAGAAGCAGCCCCCCTGGGCTGATGCTGGAAGCCTGGGGACAGCAGCAGCACAAGACAGCAGGGGCCCCCAAGAGGGCACAGCCAGGTCGGTGCAGGACACAGGCCAGGCTGGACACCAGGCCTCTGCAGCCCAGTCCCGGGCCTGGCAGCCGACACTTCCTCTAGGGGCGGCAACGGAGAACCGCTGGGTTCCCACAGGCCCACCCAGGCATTTGAGTGGGGACACGGGTCTGGGCCCTGAGCTCCCAGCTAAGGGGCTGCCAGAAAGCAGACCAGCGCCAGGCCAGCGTGGCGGGGCCCAAGGGTTTGCAGGCGGGCTGTGTCCCGCTCTGGGCCGTCCTGCCCTGGCCTGGCGGCCCCAGGGCACAAATGCTGCTTGCCTGGTTCAACCTTTTCTTTGAAGACACGATCAGGCCTTCTGTACACATGCTCTGTCCCACCAGGGTCATGAGTGGGGCCGAAACAAGGGCCTGGCACCGGCACTGCATGGCTCCCCCAGGTCTGACTCGCAACGGCCAAGCACGTCCTGGCCCTGGTGCACCAGGACCCTCCCGGCCACAATGGGGGCGGGACGCAGTTCCTGTGGCCAAGCGCTGGCCGGTGGGGGGGGGGGGGGGCACTGACCTCGGGGGTGGCAGCGCTGGTGTCGAAGCCGTCGCAGACCAGCACGGTCAGGGTGTCGCCCACGCTGCGCAGCAGCTGCACGGCCTCTCCGTGCGTCAGACCCAGCAGGCTCTGCTGGTTCACCTCCAGCAGCCGCAGTCCAACCCGCAGACGGCCGTCTCGCCCAGCTGCTCCCGAGGGGCTCACCTGCAGGGAGACTGCCGCGCTCAGGACCAGCCCCGGACCTGGGCCCCTCCCCGCCTGAGAAGCCCACGGGGCAGGTGGGCGAGGGGGAGCTCACCTTGGAGATGAAGATCCCCTCATCGGTGGGGTCGCAGGGGTTCCCGGCGTGGCCCTTGGCGCCCCCACGGATGCTGATGCCCAGCCTCTCCCCGGGGGCCTTCTGGATGCAGAGCTCCCGCATGCCCGGGGGCGGTGGGTCCCTCCGCACGAGCAGCACCAGCTCCAGGCAGGGCCGGAGCAGGGCGCTGACTGCTTCCTGGTGCGTGGCCTCCCGCACGTCCTGCCCGTTCACTGCCAGGATGCGGTCCCCGACCCGCAGGCCACTGCGTGCAGCCAGGCCCCGGGGAAGCACCTGTGGAGGGAGGGCCGGGCGCCATGGGCAGGGGGCTGGGCCACCCTGCACCCCAAGATGCCCACGGGGCCTGCTCTACCTTGGAAATGAACACGCCGGGCTCCTGGACACCGAATGGGTGGCTGGAGTGGTCGGACCCCCCAACGATGCTGAGCCCCAAGGGGCCCCCTGCTCTGGGCAGACAGATCTCCTAGGAACATGGAGGAACAAGAAGGGTGGCTGGAACAAGCCAAACATTAAAGGAAGGCTTCCCAAGCACAGTGGGTGTGTGAGACCCAGGAGCCCCACCACAGGTAGGCCGTGTGACGGTGCAGAGAAGACTGCAGGGGGAGGGAGCCCCTACGGAACGACGCCGTGTCCTGGAGCCTGCGAGGACAGGGCCGAGGCCCTGTTCTCCCTCCAGCGGGGCCGACAGCCACACCTAGAGCTGTGCGGCTGTGGAGAAGGGGGCTGGCTGGTGGGCAGGGCCAGGGCTGCGGTCTCACCTCCACTGGGTACGGCCCCTCCAGGGCAGCGGCCAGCAGACCAGGGGGCAGTCTCAGAGGCCCAGGCTCCCCTGGGGCGGCAGGGGCAGCAGTAGGGGGCAAGGGGGAGTGGGGGGAGGGCTCGGGGCGAGGGGCCCCCCAGCCTCCCGCTCCAGCAGCAGGGCGATGGTGGGCGAGGCGGCGGTCAGCAGGGAGACGGCATGGTCGTGCCTGGCCTCAGTCATGTCCACCCCGTTGATCTGCAAGAGTGCAGCCCATCAGACAGCGCCAGGAAAAGGGGTTCATGGGTGCCGGGCAGGCCTACCGCCGTACTCACGGAAAGGACTCGGTCGCCGACCTGCAGGGTGCCTGCCCGGTGGGCGGCGCCCCCCTCAGCGATGCGGGAGATGAAGATGCCCTGCAGGGGGGACGACGAGTGGGTGTCCGCAGGCTGGCCAGGCCTGCCCCCCGCCCCGCCCTGGCCCTGGCCCCAGCCTTACCCCGTCACCGGCCCGGTAGGGTGTGGAGCCTTTCCCACCTGCAATGCTGAAACCCAGCCCCTTTTCACTGCGCACGAGACAGGCCACATGGCGCTGGCGGGGCGGCCCGGGGGGCTCGGGCGGGAGCAGGGGCAGGCGCAGGCCGCCCCCGCGCCGCTCCCGCGGGCTGTAGTCATCCTCGGGCCGCAGGGCTGTGACGGTGACCGCGTTCTCAGGCTCCACCATGCGTTCCCGCCACAGCCGCATGTGCACGGTGGCACCCGCCCCGCGCAGCGCCTCCACGGCCTGCTGGTGCTCCGCTTCCTGCAGGGCCACGCCGTTCACCTGCCACACGGCACTTGTCAGCCTGCCCTCCGCAGGCGGGCTGGCTGAGCGGGCACAAGCCACAGCGTGCCAGGGGCTACTGCCCCCCTCCCTGTGGGTACCGGCTACCTATCTGGGCAACACAGGGCTAGGAGGCCCACTGTCGAGGAAGCAGGAGACTCCCCTGCTAGGTCACAGCACCCAGTCCTGGCGCCCCTGCCCCGCACACCTGCTCCTTATCTGAGCAGTCCTGGGGAGGATGCCTAGGGGTTCTACGCCTCTGGTCCTGCCCCGCGCTCTCTGAGCTGCTGGGACACAGCAGCCCCTCCGTCAAGTGAGTGCAGGGTCACTTCCTCCTGCCCCCATCGTCCAGAGCAGACTGCCCTCTGACTCCCCGACAGGCACGTGGGCTCCAATGCTCCCTGCCCAGATGCGGGTTTCTGCCTTGGACTGACCTCCGGTCTACCCGGAGCACTAGCTTATGAGCTCCATGCCTCACAGGGGTCTCATGCTTGGGGCTCTCAGGAGGAAATGGGCACCCCCTTTCTGGAGGGGAGGCAGCCCAGCACCAAAAGTGGGACTGAGAGGTCCCAAGGGTGTGCACTTCAAACGGTGGCCGGGGGGCTCACCTCGAGGAGCTTGTCGCCTACTCGGACCCCAGCCCGAGCCGCAGGGCCCTCCTCAGACACCCGGGAGATGAAAATGCCCTGCAGGACAGACAGAGACAATCCAAGAACGTCAGCGGATGCCCTTCCAGAGAGAGGCCCTCAGCAGCTATGCAAGGCCCAGAAGCCCCCCAGTCAGGGCTGCAAAGACACCCCAGGGTGCAGGAAAGGCAGAAGTGGGCCTGCAGTGGTCAGACAGCCTGGGTGTGGGCTGCTGTGGGGTCCCAGGCATCAGGGAGTGAGGGTATAGGTCAGTCCCGGGAAGTTTGACCCACACACAGCAAAAGATGCACCGGTGAAAGGGAGGTGAGGCTGAAAGAGACGGCGGGCAGACCGGCGGCCCTGACCGTCCTCTACGACGCTGCCCCCAACCCCGGCCTCCAGGACCTCGTGTGCTACCGGGGCAGGGCCCAGGGGCAGCACAGGGTGGGGCGGCTCCTCACCTCGTCATCTCCCTTGTAGGGCGTGGAGCCCTTGCCACCTGCAATGCTGATGCCCAGGCCCCCCGTCTGCCTCACGATGGTGAGCGTCAGCTGGAAACAGAACAGACGCGCCGTGTCCAGGGAGGGCTGAGGGGCCAGGGCCTGGTCCCCTCCGGCCACCAGCCACCTCTCCCAGGGCCGGCTTGGGCCACAGAGGAGCTGACGAGGTGGGGGCTGCCAGGCTCCAGGGAGCGCAGGCAGAGGGAGTGCTCTCCTGTGGGTGACGGGGGCCTTCCAGGGCTGGAGCGTCGGAGGAGGGGGGCACACCCTGCACCTCCTCCAAGATTGGCCACCCCTGCCTGGAGGCCGGTGCCCTGTGGGTCTAGCGGGCACCCCAGACCCTGGCTCTGAGTTTGGGGAGGAGGCCTGAGCAGCAGCGGGAAGGAGACGGAGAACCCGCAGCCCGAGAGCAAGGCCCGCGAAGCCCGGGGCAAGAGCACAGCAGCAAGCGAGTACAGACCTCTTCCTCCTCAATGCGAGCGGGCTCTATCAGCAGGTTATTGGCCTGGTCAAACGACACCCCCTGTTAGGACAGGACCAGCAAGGACATGCAGGTCAGCTGCCGCCCGGCCCCGCCACCTCCTTGCCCGGCCCCGCCATGAGCAAGAAAGAGAGAGAAGACCACACCAAGCTCCCACAGCCTGAGCGCCTGGCCCTTCCCGCCTGGGTCTGGTACTGCCCCCAGGCAGGGGGTCCCCTCAGGTCAGGAGGCCTGGCTGCTGCTGCCGACCTGCCAAGTGGGCAGGCTGGGCCAGTGCCAGGTGGGCCTACGCCTGGCTGTGCCAGCTCTAACCGTCCAGGCCCTCCCAGCCGCCATGGCACCAGGCTGTCTGTGCTCAGCACAGAACCACAGACATGTCAGACATGGGGCTGCTGCGGGGCGGGGCATCCCATGAAGACAGGGGCCTGTGAGAGCTAGCCCTCCAGAGGCTAGGGCAGGCAGAGGGGCCTGGGCAGAGGCGGGAACTGCCAGGGGCTTGTGACGGGGCTACAGGGCCAGCACGGAGCTTGCAACTGAGTCAGCACCCAGCCTGCAGAGGAGAATGGGGAGCTGGGGACAGGCATCTCCCATGCCAGTTGCCTCAAGAGTCTCCTGGGACCCACGCCAGTGTGGACCAGGGGGCCCGGCTAGTTGGGTTCAGGCTGGCGTGTGGGGCCAGACCCACCTTGACAGAGGGTGCAGAGGCCACTGCCTTCTCCTCCTCTGCTGCCACTGCCGTCTCCCCCTCCTCTTCCTCCTCAGCCTCGTCTTCCTCCTCCTCCTCTTCCGCTCGCGGAGCCCAGGACATATGGGGGCCATTGTGCCAGCTCCCAGCCCCCACTGGGCCCTCACTGTCTGGCGGTGTCCCCTGCAGGAGGGCCACCACGGCCTCGGGCTGGGGCAGCTTGGAGATCTTGAAGTGCTTCTTGTAGTGGGGCGTGTCCTTGCGGATGAGCCTTTGTCTGCCCCCTGGCAGGGGCCAGGGCGCCTCTGGCTGGCCCTCCTCGCTCTCGCCGTCCTCCCTGGGCAGGAGCAGCGTGTCCTCCGCGAAGCGCACAGTGGGCTGTGAGAGCTGAGCATGAGGACTAGGCCGGCCCACCCCCAAGTGCAGGGCCCAAGGCAACAGACAGGCGCGGAGAGGGCCTGCTGCTCAAAGAACAGGGACAAGTAATGAGCCAGCGAGGGGCACAGAGCAGTCAGGGGGAAGAGCAGGCTTGGGGGCTGGGAGGCTCTGCCCACCGTGCTCTCAGCAGCCTGAGGCGGGGCCCCAGCAGGACTGTGAGGAAGGCCCTGGTGTCTGGGAATGTTCCAGAGGGGAACGTGTGGTAATGTGGGTGGGCAAGGCCCAGTCCAAGCCAGCCTTGAAGTGAAGACCCTCCTCCCCCCGGCCTCGCCCCGGCCTGGGGCAGCCTGACTCCTGCTGGGCGCCACACAGGGAAGAGCGCACCTGGGGGCCCACCTGAGAGAGCCGACTGGTGCTGCCTGCACACGTGCTTGGAAAGGAGGCGGGGTGGGAGCCTGCAGGCCCGCCCCTGAGGAAGCGGCCCCCAAGGCCAGTCTCACCTCCTCGTAGGTCTCCTCCATGACCTCCTCCTGGGTGGCTGGCACGGGTTCCTGCTGGCTCAGCCCCTCCTCCTCGGCCAGCGGGCCCTCAGGCTCGCCCTGGGAGGCTGTGCCGGCAGACAGGTGTGAGTCTGCACTCAGGCCAGACTCAGTGCTCAGCCTCTTCTCCTGTGGCAGGGGAAGGCAGTGGGTTGGGCTGCCCCTGGAGGATCCCACATTGCAGGATGCACCCCAGGGCTCCCTGCTGCCTGACCACAGAGCCTCGGGAGCTTCCCCTCCTAGCTGCCCCCATCCTGCAGGAAGTCTGTGCTCATCCTCTGGGGTGCCTGCCGTCCCACCCCTAGGGAAGCCACACTTCCAGCTTCAACAGCTGTGGATACACAAAGCCACCCTTCTGTGGTTTGAACCCTCAAGGCTTATTCCAAAAAAATCACAAGGGCAGGGGCTGATAAGTCCCCGAGCGAACGCCAGCTTGAGGACGGGCAGGCGCCCCAACCAGCATGAGCATGCCTCCCGGATCAGCGAGGGCAGCTTCCCGTGGGTGGCTGTGTACTGTAGACATAGGTCCTGCCCCAGGCACCAGGCACCATGCTGTTCCCAGGGGTCCTGAGCTAGAGGAGCTGGGCCTGCCTGACTCTGAACAGCCCCCTTCATGGAAGCTGACAGTGTGGGTGCCCTTGAGACGTGCCAGCCCATAGGCCCACTGCTCCAGCCGCTCCTGGCTCCTCACGGGCAGCTGCCCCATGTCCACGCCACATGGCTCTTGTGTCTGCCCAGTGGCCCTGGGTGGAGGCGGCCTACTCTGCAGAAGGCGCGTGCACTTGGCCC
The DNA here is from genome assembly GCF_001704415.2 of Capra hircus. Taxonomy (NCBI): domain Eukaryota; kingdom Metazoa; phylum Chordata; class Mammalia; order Artiodactyla; family Bovidae; genus Capra; species Capra hircus. The sequence goes on along the minus strand of NW_017190166.1, from coordinate 41,107 downwards.
TGAGCTTCCCAACCAGCACCACAGCCTGGCTCCTCTCCTGGTGGGTTCCCCATGCCCACGCCGGCCAGAAGCCCCGCACTCAGCCTGGGGCTCCCACGGGAAGGCCTGTAAGTCAGGTGGCTGTCCCTCCCGTGGCCTGCTGGTCCCCATAAGCACCTCCTCAGAGAGCGAGGGTGGCACAGGGTCAGGCCTGCAAGAGGTGGCTTCGCTCCGGCGCTCCACACCCCTCTTCATCACCTTGAGCTCGCTGGGGTGTGGCGTAGCCCGACGCTGCAGGCCCTGCAGTGGGCACAGGGGTGAGGGGCAGGTGGGGCAGGGGTCAGGCGGGGGTGGGGAGGCGGGAGCCCCCGGGGACCCCACCCCGCCATACCCGTTTCTCAGCAGCGGCTTCCTCTGGGTCGTCGTCGCCCACAGGGGCCTCCAGGAACTGGATGACGCTGACACGGCTGAGCGGGGCATCTCCCCAGCTTTCCGAAGGGCTGCTCTGCAGCCCAGGGTCCTCTGTGGAAGCACGTGTCAGGGGGAACCCCACCCCGCCCCAGGCCCCGCCTCGCCCCAGGCCCCGCCCCCAGCGACCTACCGAGGCTGGGCAGGGGCTGCTGTGGCAGCAGGTAGCAGGTGAGCACCTTCTCGCCCGTCTGGGTGTCATCCTCAGTCTGGAACCGAAGCATGGGCTGCGCCTGGTTCTCCGCTAGCCACAAGGCCTTCAGGTTGAGGTGCGTGAGTGCGAAGGGCAGACTCTGCAGGCTGGGGGTGGGGGCGCAGTCAGCTTAGGGAGAGTCAGGCCCAGCGCCGCGGGATGGGGGCAGCACTCACCGGTTACCCGCCACATCCAGCACGTGTAGCTCAGCCGTGTGGGCGAGTTCTGGCGGCAGGACGGCCAGGCGGTTGTCCCTCAAAGAGAGGACGCTGAGTGCCACACAGCCCCCAATCTCAGGCGGCAGTGCCTCTAGGTGGTTGCGGTCCACGTTGAGGTTGGTCAGCTTGGTCAGTTTCCCCAAGGAGTGGGGCAGGGCCTGGCCGGGAGGAGTGAGAGTCAGAGACCAGCAGGAGCCCGAGGGTGCAGTCTCTGCCCTTGCTCTGGCCCCAACGAAGCAGATGTCTGGCTCCTACCACTCTGCACGCCTCCAGGTGCTCCCCCAGTCTCCCTGCCTCCCACACTAACTCTGAAACCAGCCCCACCGTCAGCAGGTTCTCAGTGAGGATCAGCTCCGACAGGTTCTCACAGTCCCCGATGGCTTCTGTCACCTCGCACAGGCGATTCTGGTCCACCTTCAAGATGGACAACTGCTTCAGCTGACCTGGTGTTGGGAAGACACAGCAACAGGCTCAGTGGGGCCGGGAGCCTTGGACACTCACGAGACTGAAGCAGCCTGCGCTGGCTCAAAGATTCCTGCTTCTGCACTGTGAGACTGCTGAGACCTCAGCCTCCCTCCAGACGCGCGCTCACTGCCCCACCCTGCTGCCAACCGGAGCAAGCCCAGTGGCTCCTGGGTCCCCAGGCCCTCATCGTGCCCTCACGAGCTCACCACCAGCACTCGCCACCGCGCACTGCCTCAGCTCCTCAGGTGCTAGCACGAGTCATGGCACTGTGGCCCAATGCCTCCCCTCCGCAGGGACGGGTCCCAGAACCCAGCAGAGCCAGGGCTCCTCGCCCCAGGACCCCGCTCGGCCTAGGTTCACACTAGCCACGCCCCTCCCAGCACTGACCAATGCCGTCTGGAAGCCGCTGCAGCAGGTTCTGTGAGAGCAGCAGGTCAGTGAGCAGCACCAGCCCCCCAAGCTCTGCAGGCAGCTCCTCCAGCCGGTTCTCCGACACATCCAGGCACACCAGGCGCCGCAGATTCCCAAGCTCCTGGGGGTGGGTGCAGAGGGTCAGGGGGAGGGACAGGACCGACGTGGGGTGGCAGCCACACCCTTACTCACCGGGGGCAGGGCTGATAGCTGGTTCCGGTCCAGCCACAGCTCCCGCAGGTTGGGCAGGGCTCCCAGAGTGTCAGGCTGCAAGAAGAGGCAGGACAGGGTGATGGCCAAGGCTCCCTTGCCCTGCCTGGCCCCGCCCCACCCATGACAGCCCCACCCTCTCCACACCAGCACTTCCAGATCGTTGCCTCCCAAATCCAGCTGTTCCAGCTTGACCAAGAAAGACAGGGACCTGCAGAGGAAACAGAGCAAGGTCTGTTGTGGCCAAATGGCCCATGGTCCCTGGGGCTAGCTGCTGGCAGGGGCGAGCTCACTCACGCAGGCAAGGACTTGAGCAGATTCTCCCGGAGCTCCAGGGTCACCAGGTTGGCGAGGCTGAATGAGACCAGGACAGAGTGTGAGAGGAGGCAGGATGGTGGGGAGTAGTGCAGGAACAGGGCTCGGCTGAGCCCCCCGCCCCGCAGGAAGGCACTCACTTGCCCACATCCCCAGGCAGCGCCTGCAGGGACACGTCATTCAGCGCCAGGTGAGCCAGACTGCGTAGCTGAGTGAAGCCTTCAGGGAGCCTAAGGAGAGAAAAGGGTCCTCAGATGCCCAGGCCAGGGCTGCAGAACCCCCACGGCCCATGCCCAGCCCTGGTATGGCTACCACCCACCTAGACAAGGGGTTCCCACTGAAGTCAGCAATCTCCAGAGCTTTGCAGAACTTGATGCTCTCGGGGATCTCAGGGATGTCTGCGAGGAGAAAGGGGTCACCATGGAAAGATGCCCACAGCCTCCAGGAGCTCAAAGCCTTTCCTGCCACCCTTAGATGCCACCCCATGCCTGCCCCAGCTCCACACCATTCCGGGACACATCCAGCTCCACCAGCTGCATGAAGTTGGCCACCTCCGGAGGCAACCGCTGGATCTCGTTGTCGCTCAGGCCCAGCTTGCGCAGGTTCAGTAGCCTAAAGAAGGGCTGTAGGCAGAGGGTAGGGTCAGAGTGACAGGCCCTGTAGCGAGGGCCCCTCCCTGCTCCAGGCCACACAGGAACCCTGGGTCCTGTCCCATCACCCTGGTCTGCAGTAAGAAAAGCAACAAGATAAAAACATACACAGCTTCTCAAGCTTCTGACTCCTTGACTTCTGACACCTGGTCCTTTTGTGTTACCTCAGAGACACACCTCCCCGCCTACCACCCCCCACCTGCAACATCGCCAGCTGACCTACCTTACACACTCAAGTCTTAGTCTTAACTGAGAAATCACTTCCTTTCTCTGACCTGACAAGTCTCTGTTCCCTGCCCTTTGTGTTCCCTCAGGGCTCTACCTACCATCTGAATCACCTCTTCGACCCACCCAGCCGGTGGGCCCTCCAAAGCCTGCAGTAGTTTCTGTGACTGTACCCCAGCAACCAGCCCAGCCTGAGACACTGACAAGAATTTGGAAACTACCAAAAAAAATATAGCGAAAACAGCAGGGGCCACAGATCCGCATAAGGAGCCCTGGTCCAAGTTCTGGAATGAAGCCACACCCTCTGTGGCATGCAGCCCCCAGGCATTGGGCCACTTGGCACCCCATCTCCAAAAAGGAAATCCTTTTGTGACCTGCTTCCTTTAACCTTCTCTCCCAAGTGGCCTTAGAAGGAAAGCAAGCTGACGGGAAGAAACAAGGCAGTGAGAGGTAGATGGAACACAGGCTGGTCAGGGACAGACACCATAAGAAGGCTCCCTCTGACCCCGCCCCAGCACCCTATAGGAAGAGAGCAGTCAGGACAGAGGCTGGGCTCCCCCTCTAGAGTAGTCCAGCAAGTTTGTATCCATCAGCCAAGCCGGTTAACCTTCCACCCCGATCTACCTCAAGCCCATCCACCTTCCCCGGCGGCTTTCCATCTGTAGCTCCTCCCCTAGGCTGTGACCATCCCCCCCTACCCAGGCAGGTACCTGATGACCGATGCCACCTGGTGCCAGCGCCGGCGGTGGGTGAGGAGGGTGGGGCTGGCCAGGGTGGGGCTCTGGCCAGTAAGAACCAGCAGGGCCGGCTGGGCGCTGCGGTGTCCCGCGCAGGCCAGGGCCGGCTGAGGGCTCGGAGTAGCGAACGGTCGCATCCATACTGACCCTGCCGACCTGGAACGAGGGCTGGGCCGGCGGCCACTCACCTTGGGCAGCTCGCGCAGCTGGTTGGCGTCGAGGAGCAGTTCCTCCAGGCTGCGGCTGTACCGATAGATCTCCTCTGGCACGGCCTGCAGCGAGCAGTGCCGCTTGTCCACCGACTCCACGTGCCGGTTGCAGCGCCAGAGCGGGATGCACTTGAGCATGGTGCGGGCGGGCGCGGGATCCGGCGGCGGGCGGGGGGCGGGGCTCGGCCCGCATGAGCTCCGGACCGGGGGAGAGGCAGGGGCGGCCCGGGGCGGCGGCGGCGCGCTGGGCCGGGCCCGCGCTCGGAACGCTCGGACCGCGGCGGCCTGGGTGGGGGGCGCGGCCCGGACGGGGCTCAGACTCTCAGGACACAGCGGCGGCCCGGCATCCCGCCTGGCCCACTTGACCCGGTCCGTCCGCTCGCCCGCCGCCTATGCCGCAGTCGGAGACGCCTCCCCTGCCCGCCGGACTGCCCCGCCGACAACCGCCGGTCGCCGCGCAGCCCGCCGGGAAGCCGAGGCCCGCCCTCGCCGCCCCGAACTGCAACCCCCACAAGGCCCTGCGGCGCCGGTGCCTCTGAGTACCCGTAGCGGCGCCGCGCACAGCCTGTCGGGAAGCTCGAGTCGCCCCTGGCGCAAGGAACGGTGGGAGCTGAAGTCCGCTCAAAACCTGCGCTCCCTACGGCCAGCGCCCTAACCAGAGGCTAGGCTTCCTGCCTTTCCTCCAGCACCGCCCTGCACCTCCCCACCGCCCCCCGTCCCCGCCTTAGCCTCACGACCCAGAGATCCCGCCTGCTGCCCCTCCCACGGGGACGTGGCTCCCCGAGGGTAGGGCGACAGGCCCAGGCTGTGCTCTATTTATTTGCCTATTGGACTGCGTGTCCCAGGACTTCGGAGACTCTCTGGGTCAGTCTTCTTGCAACACTACCTGAGCATGTGATAGTAGAGCCCCGCACAGCAGGAAGGCCACCCCTATGGTTCATGGCCACCCCGTGCGGGCACCAAAGAACCAAGCAGCTCCTGCTGACCCCGGCAAATGCATTCCTTGTGGTGTTCAGGTCTCTGACCGCCAAGGCTCACTGCCTCTGCGCTTCCTGGGTGCTCGCCTTGCCCCGCACCTGCACCCCCGCCCCGGGAGCCAATAAGCACAAGACCACTGTCAGTCAGGGACGGTCAGGGCCAGCAGCACCTGCACCTTTATCCACAGGCTGGGCAGCCGGGCCCGAGATACCATTGAATCACTCTATAAAACCCAGAGGAAACAAGGAAAAAGTGCGAGTCCAGGGAATGGGGCCGAGGTCATGCAGAGAGGTCACTGTTATCAAAACGCTCCTGGTCATACACTTCAGCCACCACCTTGCGGCCAGCAAACCAGCGCCCATTGAGGGCCTGGATGGCCTTGTGAGTCTCAGAGGCTACGGAAAACTCCACAAAAATCTTGACAATGATCTCCGCGTCCTCCTCCTCGCCCTGCTTCTCTTGGTAGATGATGACACGGTTGACAGCACCGAACTTGCCACACTCCTCGGTCACCTCCCCTTCCAGGTCATCGTCGATGTCCTTGGGGTCCACCATGTTGCGCAGAACCATCACTGTGGACTGTGGGGGGGACAGCTGAGAGCTGTGGTTGGCTGGACAGCCCCGGCCCGCCCTGCTCCGCCCCACCGACCCCGGTGGCCCACCTCCTGCTTGCGGAGGAGCTTTTGCATCACCATGTGGCGGGCGCTACTTCCTGAGATGCTCATGTGCTCCTGCTCACTCAGCATCTCTGGTCGCTCCGACTCAGGAAACAGCTCCTCCTCCTCCTTCTCCTTCTTGGGCTCCAGGAGACCAAGCGTTGGAGGGCTGGCCAGGATGGGATTCACCACACCCACAGAGGGGATGGTGACCGGAATGGGAGGCCGGGCCGGGGTCACACCTGCAGCAAACCCACCAAGTCAGCAGTCACTTCCCCCACCTCCCTCCATTCCCAGGAAGGCGCATAGCTGAACTGCCCTGGGGCACAGGGGGCCCCAGGGCGAAGAAGCTCATTAAGGACAGCTGAAGGCATCAAGCCCAGAAGAGCAGCAGTGGAAGGAGGGAAACCTTGACCCACCCAGGCTCACCTGTGATGACTCCTGGGGCCTGGGCAGCCATGACGGCCTGGGGTAGAGCCCCCAGGGGCTGGGCCAGAGTCAGTGCAGGGGACACCAGTCCAGGAGTGGCTAGAGTACCCAGTACCGCTGCTCCAGCCACTGCTTCCTGCAACCAAGACGACCACTGTGCTTAGTCCCAGATCTGGCTGCCTCCACTCAAGACCACTAAAAGGGCCAGTCCCCATAGGACCAGTGGTCCCAGTGCCTACTACTGAACCACACAATGGCACCAATCCTTACCTGAGCTGTAATCTTGGCTGTGGCTGCAGCTGCGGCCACGGCAGCAGCCGGCGGGAGGCCTCCAGGTGTGGCCGGTGTAAGCAGGGGCATGGGGGGTGTGACAGCCTTGCCCACCCGCAAGTACTGGCCCCCCAGGTCAAAAAGGTTCATGGAAGACACGGCATCCTGGGACGATTGGGCTTTCTCATATTCTGCAGAGCAGGAGTGCAGTGAGGGCCAGCCTTGGGGCTGGGGAGTGGGGGGAGGGGGCTTCACCCCCCCACCTTCCCAAACTCACCAATGAAGCCATAGCCCTTGTGCTTGCCAGTCGTGGGGTCCCGAGCCAGTGTGCAGGATTTGATCTTGCCAAAGGCCTCAAACACGCTCTTGATGTCATCATCCGAGAGGTCCTGGTGCACGGAAGCCACGTAGATGCGGTTGAAGGCTCGCGCCTCCTCGGCCAGCTGGTCTATGATGGGCTGAGCCTGCCCTATGTTGCTGGGTCTGCCCACCTGGGGGAGAGACAGGAGACAAAGAGCCCCCAGTCAGTCTAGGCTGGCTATCCAGACACAGAACACGCTGCACAATGGCCCCAAGGTCCCCTCCCCAGCCCTCACCTTGATGTTCCTGCCTCCCAGCATCACGGAATTCATCTGCTCCAAGGCCAGCTGGGCGGCTTCTGGGACCTCATACTCCACAAACGCAAAGCCCTGGACACAGGAACGTGCAGTTAGACCAGGAGAGTGCAGGGCCGGGGCGAGGTAGCAGACGGACCCTCACCTTGTGCTTCATGGTGACAGAGTCCCAGGACATGTCGATGCTCTTGATGGGCCCAAAGGGGGCGAATGCCTGGCGGATGGTGTCCTCCCCCAGCTCATAGTAGATGGAGCCCACGTAGACCCGGCACATGATGGCCAGTGCCCGCTGCCGCTGAGCCGCCATCTGGAGCAGGAACAAGGGGAGACAGAGCCACTGGCCTGTGAGGGGTGGCGAGACACTGGGCAGCCCCTTCCCCTCCTGGCCCACCCCTCCCCTTCCTGCTCCGCTGTGGGGAGGGCTCCCCATGCGGTGGTGTGGTGCAGGATCCGCCCCTGCAGTCAGGGTGGCGGGGGTCGGCAAGACCCCAGCCCAGGAAGGAGAGTCAGGCCTGAAGGCAGGAAGTGGACACACCCTGGCCCACCCAGGTCCCGGGCAGACTGACAGCACAGCTGACAGCTGGTCGGAAGGCAGGGCTACAAGCCCTCCACTCTGGGGCCGGGCACCTGGGTGGGCTGGGAGGTCCTCCCAGGGTCCTGGCCATGCGCTCAGATAGAGAGGGAAGGGGGAGCCGCCAGGCTGCAGGGATGCTGGTGTGAGGCAAGAGAGGGGACAAAGACAGGGCAGCTACTGCCCAGAAGAGACCCCAGGGAGGAGGTAAGGAGCCCGGTCAGGGACTCCCCGGAGAGAAGACTGGCAGCACCGCTCGCGCAGCCCCAGCGCCTTGAACCCTCATAGAAAGGGCTGCTGGTCCCTGGGAGCATCACGAGGGAGCAGAGCCACCAAGAGGAGACGCCCCGGGGTCCGCGCGGGCGGGCGCCACCGCCTCCATGCTGGGGCCCCCAGTCGCTTGAGGAGACACTCCCACCCGGCCACCTCAGACAACAGGCCTCACGGGCAGCGCCCCAGAGCCACTCGCCATGGGGCACTGGGAGGAGACCACAGGCCCAGGGCAGGCCAAGGAGATGGGCCCTGGCTCCAGCCCCTCAACGGGGGACCCCCACACCCTCCTGAGGTTCCCCATAACCAGAGACCAGCTTCTTTCTTCAGATATGCCAGCTGGTCTAGTACTGGCCAGGCCCCCACATCCCACCAAGAGGAGCCTAAAAATAAGGCTCATGTTCCCCAGACAGGACCCCCTCCTCAAACTATGCTCCCAACAAAGAGGCCACAGGCTTCCTGTTGAGATCAAGGACTGCCCCCATCCCCAACACGTAGGTCCCCTCTCGCGCCAGATGCCCCAGATGTGAGACCAGCTGCCCCTGGGGTCAAAGTTCTCCAGGACAGGAGCATGTCTCCTCTTCAGTGTGGGCTCCCCAACAGTGGGGTGCCCAGAGCCCTCTGCCTGACCTGCTCCCACAGACAGACACTCCCTAGAGAGGACACGGGGTCTGTCTGGCCCCCGAGGACAGGACCACGTGTCCCCTGAGAACTCACACCCAGGGACGGCCCCCGGGAAGGCCACGTTTCCCCCTCAGACTCCCGGGGCGGGGGGCCTGGCCTCCTCCTCAGCCTGCCTCTGGAAGCGGGAGGGGCATCTCCTCCCCACACTCCTCTGCTGACAGCAGCCAGGGCCACAGCCACCGCCTGCTCCCTGCCCGCATGGACTCCGCCCCTTGCTGACAGCCAGGGCATGGCCCAATCCTGCTCCTTCCCTCTCTCCTTCACTTGGGTCCCCCCAACCCCCACCCACCTCCCTCCGTCCCCCCTCCAGGGTTTGAGGGGGCCGTGAGTTAAGACCCTTCTCTCCTCGGGCGCCTGACCCCAGCCAGGAGCCCGAGCAGCCTGGAGCCCGGAGGAGCTGGAGGCCTGGTGGCACACCCGATGTGTGCAGGCGGCACGGGTGCGGGGGGCCTGGCGCGGGCAGCTACCCTCCTGGCCGGCTGCCCTCTGCAGTTACCTGGCCGGTTAGTTTTAAGGCGGGCCCTCAGAGCAGATGCAGGCCTCCCCAGGGGTGGTCCCGGGGTGGGTGCCCCCCACACCACTGGCCCCGCCGCGCCTGGCGCTCTGCTGCGCGCGTCCTGAGCTGGCGGGCAGGGCCGGCCACGGGGAGCAAGGTCCCCAGCACATGGGCGCACTGCCCCCCTCTAGCCCTGACTAAGGACATGAGCCCCGGAAGAAGTGAGCATGTCTATTGACCGATTGCAAAGGTGAGAGAGGATCTCCAAAGCCCATTGTCACTGCTGCCATCTGAAAGACAGTAAAGACAGAGTTCAGTCTGTTGGAGCCGAGCAGTCTCCGCTCTCGTCACACCTCACGCAGACAGCGGCAAGGCCCGGAGTCCCCGCCCTGCCAGGAGGCCCGCCTGCCTTCCCACACTGCCGGGCACCTGGCCGGCCACTGGCACCTGCCCAGGGGGGCCTCAGAGCCCCAGGTGCCCCGCCCCGCAGCCTGGCCGGCAGGGGCAAGAAGGAAGGGGAAGGAGCAGGAGGAGGAGGAGGGGGAGGGAGGGGAGGAGCGGATGGAGCACAGTCAAGAGCCAGGCACCCCCGGCAGCGTGAACATTTTGCGGGCTGGGCGGGGTGCGGGAGGCTCGAGGCCCAGGCCTGTCGGCTTCACCCTGTCCTCTTCCCCCATGGCCACGGCTGCCTCTGGCCACAACCCTAGAGCAGGGCCCTGGGGAGGCGTGTCCAGCCTGTCCTCTCAATCCTGGGCCCCGAGCCGCTGGACTGGACTCACTGCAGGGGCGGGGGCCTGACCGCTCTTATCCGAGGCCGTGGGGGTGGGGAGAAACGCCCCTCGGGGCTACACCATCAGCCTCGCAGCCGGGCACACGGCTTGGGGGTGACCCATGGCCACAGTCTGAAGTCCGAGAAGAGGAGCCTACTGGGGAAGGGCGGGGGCGCAGGGCTACAGAAGAGGGTTGGCAGGGGCCGTGGGCTCTCAACAGGTGGGTAGGGCTGGGCCACTCGTGCCTTAGGGAGGAACCCGGGGGTCCCAAGGAGTCCTTGAGAAACGGAGCACCACAACACCTCGCGGGGATGGCCGCAGGCACGAGAGTAGGAGAGCGGTGGCGGGGTGGCGGGCGGGAGGGTGGCTCACCTGCAGGTTGGTAAGCTGCTGCTGCTGGTGGGCGATGGTCTGCTTCACCAGCACGCTCTTGATGCTCTGCTCCATGGCGTACTTCTTGGCCTGCAAGAGAAGGCAGTGAGGAGCACTGGGGGGCCCGCCTGTGGGGAGACAGGCCTTCCTCCGCCCTCGAAGGGGTCCCCTGCAGTGGAGCCCCAGGAGGGACGCGCTCACCTTCTGGAGGGCCTCCTGCTGCTCGGGCGTCAAGGGAGGCAGTCCCAGCTTCGCGGCTGTGCCCTGCCCGTTCTCCATCTTGATGGAGTCTGTCCCCTGCAGATGGGAGCAGGGAGATGGCTGAGAGCAAGTCCCTGACGGCCCTCCCGTGGCCCCAGGCCCACCCTGCCCTCTGCCCGACCACTGCGCAAGGCCTGCAGCTCAGCCCGTTCCCAGGGACGGACTGTCTCCTGCCTGGGGCAGACATGGGTCCAACAGCCCAGTGGCTGTCCCAAACCTGTCTCCTCCAGGACCCACTGCTAAGACACACACCAGAACAGACAGGCACGCTGGGGCCCTTGGCCCACCCAGAGCAGCTGCAGGACCCAGGCCCCTCTGGAGTCACCAAGACAAGCAATGAGCAGTGAGAGGAGCCCAGCCCTCATGACAAGCCCGACCCCAGAACCTCCGGCTCAAGTTGCACAGGAGAGCTGGCTAGCACTGGCCTCCCAGATAAGGGGAGGGCCAGGGCTCTCTGGATGTTCTGGGATGCCCTGCTCTTGGGCCGCCTGGCACCCAAGCCCCCAGCATCATCTCACGGCCACAGACTTGGCTTCCCTACTCAGGACCAGTTCTAGGGACCACTCAAAAGAGCAAGTCTCGGAGGTGCCGCCCTCCCAGCACAGCTGCAGGTGGTGGCCCCCCATCCCTGCACACCATCCGGAGACCTGGACTTGCTCTCCCAGCCCACTTCACCAAACTGCTCCCTGGGCTGTGCTTAGCACCCTGGCAAGAGAAGCCAGAAACAGGCCCACCGTGAGGGAACAGAAACAGACACCCGCCACCACGCTGGGCGAGCACAGGAACGAGGAGATGTTCTGGCGGTGGCAGGCCCGGCCCGCTGTGGGCCAGGGCGGGTGCTACAAGGAGTGCGGGCATGCCCCCTACAGCAAGGCATTTCTAAGCTGCTGGCAGGGGAAGGACACAGCCGTGGGAGTGGCAGGAGCGTGTGTGCGGAGGCTCGGAGCACACCTGTCTAGTCACCAGGCGCTGGGTGGCCAGCAACCGTCCGGACTGGGGATTCTCCAACCCCAGCATGAAGCCTCAAGAGGAACAGCAGGGATGAGAGGCAGGCCCCCAGCACAGGAGTGCCGGGCAACCACAAAGAGAGGCACAAAGGCGGCAGGAAGGGGCTGGCGACCCAGACCCCAAGAAGCACCCTCCTGACCAGCTGCAGTGCTAGGTTTCTAGCACAGGGTCGAAGGGCGGGAAGCCCTGGCAGCCCCTCCTCTGGCAGTGCAGTCTGGCCCCTGCACGGCGGTCCTCTCGGCCTGCCCGCCGGCCCTGAGCCCAGTTCTTCTCAGTGGGAAAGAGGACGAGGGCCGGGGCCACGGCTCCAGAGCAGGCCGTCACCATGGTGATCAATGCCAGCCCCCCTCAGCCCCTCAGAAACTTCTCAATCTCCTCTTTGTCTTGAGAAACAAAAAGCCCTTCTCCTAACAACCAATGGCTGGCTACATAGCCAGCCAGGGTCGGGAAGGGCTGGCTAGAGGGACACCCTGGCCCCCCTGCCCATCAGCTTCAGCCCTCATAGCTTCCCAGGATCCAGGCTGCATACCACAGCCCTCCCCAGGCATGCTGGGCACCCGGCCCCAACAGCCCACAGGCCACTCTGCTGAGGCCCTGCCCAGCCCTCTGGAGGCAGGCACTGCCATGCAGAAGCATAAAGAACCTTCTTATCCGAAGACAGCAAGGTCCAGCCCTCCACCCCCACCCCACGGGTCTGGCGATCAGCACTGGCTGAGACCCTCCAGGCCAACCCTGAAGTCGAGGCCCCAGACCTGTGCTCTGACCTGCACAGGGGTCCGCGTTCATGTTTTACGTAGAGATCGGAAGGGAAACTCTATTTCTGGCTCTTAACACCACCCTGCACATTCTGAACGACACGTCCACCCTCCTGTATGACACCAGCAGTGAAAGGCACGCATCGCCCAAGGTTCGGGCCCACCTGACCACAGCCACCATCTGCCCGGGATCTGAAGACACGTGAGGCGAGGACACCAAGTGGCTGCAAAGAGGAGGTGGCTGGAGCCAGGAGGGAGGCCGGGTGGCAAGGGGCAAGGCAGGGTCTCTGCCCAGAAGGTAGAGTCCCTGGGGCTCCTCCCGCTCCCACCCCCAGCCAGGTCTCTCTGGGCCCAGGGACGCGCAGGCAGGCAGGCGGGCAGGCGGGCGGGCGGGCAGGCAGGCGGGCAGGCCTGAGGGCAAGAACGCTTAAGGGCAGTACCTGTGGAGGTTTCCATTTGTCTCCCGCTGCCACCACTGCCGCCGCCGCCGGCTCGGACCCCCCTCCTTGCTGGCCATTGACCTGCTGCAGGCAGGAAGGAGACGATGTGACAACATTCACAAGACCCAGCCGCCCGGGCCCTCGCTCGTCTTCCCTGGTTAAGAGCTGGGCTCCGCGAGGACCAGCAAGGAGCCAGCTCTGACCTGGCCCCGGGCCTTCCTGCAGCTGCCCCTCCATGCCTCGCCCTGCCCGCTCCGCTCCTCCAGCACACCTGCCACTGCCCAGGGCCCAGGCCCAAGGGGCTGGCCGGGAGAAACCAGAGCAGAGGCTGGGGCAGCCCCAGGCTGGCAGTAAGTCCTCAGAAAGAGACAGTGTGGAGAGCTGAGCTGTGCTCCTGCCCCCCGCTCAACAAAAGGCACTCGCTCCTGGGTCAAGAGCAGCCCTCTGGCCACACAGGAAAAGAAGACCAGGACCACCGGTAGCCCTCTCCCCTCCAGAGGTGGACAGAGGCACCTCGCTAGCAGCCTGCACACACACTGGGCCAGCCCACACCTCAGTCTCGGTCCCGAGGCCCCTCCTGAAGATGGCTCTGACTGGCAGGCCGGGCTGCGGGGCTGCCTCTGTAGGCCTCCCCTATGCTTCCACCCCCTGCACATTGTCCAGGGCTCTCTAACTCAGGGCAAGTGACAGTTTGGCCACATCTCAAGGGGCCAAGGAGAACTTGGTGTGAAGCCAGCCCAATGGAAGAAGGTGGGCAACATCATGGAAGTGAGGGTCTTAGCGGAAGGGCCCTAAGACTTCACCACCATCTCAGAAACCACACAGCAGGAACCCACTCCCAACTCAAGCGTGAGACCCCCACACATCTAGGACACAGGCGACAGCCCTGCCCACCCTCAAGGCGCCAAGCACAAAGCTAAAGAAAGGCTGGGCTGACCTGGCCAGAGCATGTCTCAGGTGCTCCAGCCTCAGGAAAGACAGCAGCACAAGCCTGACTGCACTAGAGATGTGGCCAGTGGGCGTGGAAGCTGTGGCCAACCCAGCACTGCTCCTTCCCTGGAACCCCTCTGAAATCGGATCACTGCTGTAAGCCATGAAACCATGCTCCAGTGAGAAAGAAAGGAAACGGGGCCCCTTCTGATAGAGGTGCTACCCAGTGGGTGCTTGGCATCTGGGGAGAGGGTCTGGCTTTGCTCCAAGTGCCCTGGCAGCCCCCAGAACACACCAGAGCAGAGGCTGCCTCACAAAACCCCAACAAGAGGTAACTTCAGGTCTGGGCATGTAATCAGACCTCTGTGAATTAGATCAACTTGAGGGCACATGTATAGATGATTTCCCACTCACCCAAATAAGCGCAGCAGCCAACAGGAACCAGGACAGTGCTGAGACCAGAGACGGCTCAGAAGAGGCTTCGCAGGGAAATTCAGTCCACCTGGGACTCACAAAGGACAGCCGACCCCAGGGAATTCATCCCACAGAGCCTAGGGCTCTATTCTAAGCAGGTGCTAAGAAAGCTCAGAGTAAACTGCCCTTCATCATTACAGCTAGTCTTACACTATCCTCCAGCCGTGATTACAGCAGGCCACAGTCACAAAGCACCCCGGCACCAGGCAGCAGTGCCGCAAGGGGTGCAAACTCCCTCTGACGGATGTGTGTGGGGTGGGGGAGGGTGTGTGTAGTGCGGGCTGTACATGGTGTGTGTGGTGGGGTGGGGTGCAGTGCAGCCCCAAGATTCTGGGGCCCAAACCCCTGCACTGCCACTAATCAATAGCCCAGGGCAAAAGAATCATTTCCATTAGAAAACCAGAAAAATCAAGTAATTACTTAACGCCTCCAGGCTTCAGGCTCGTCAGGCCTGTCTCCTGGGGCAGGCAAGAAGATTCAGCGAGTGGCCAACTCTGGCCAACTCCATATACAATACGTAAGGCAATTAATTCCTGCACGTGGCCAGTGATCCACAGGTTTCAGTGATTTTTTTTGTGTGTGTGTTATTAAAACATCCAGAGACAAGTCCCCACAGCAGGACTTGTGCAGGACGCTGCCTCCATCTGGTCAGTCCCCTTCACGTGGCACCATGCTATCCACAGCGCGGGCAGGTTCTGTGTGGGGCACTGCGGATGCACGAAATTCAAGACAAGAGACATGCTAGCCAGCCCCGACACGAGGTTACTTCTGTAGCACAAGCCCTAAGGAGAAAACCAAGCACAGGGTGGGAGAGAGGGAGTGTGAGGGCCCCAAGGCCACAGCAGCACAGACAGCTTCTCAGTGAGCTGACAGGCAGGCTGGGACCCACAGGAGGAAAACAAGCACCTTCACCTCTGGGAAGGTGAGGGAATCCAGTGCTCTTGCCAGATGCAACTCCTAGGACCATGGTCCCAAGGAAGAGTGAGCCCAGGTGTCAGAGGAAGGGCCCGTGGCCTGTTTCTGCAGTGACCAGGGGGAAGGCACACAAAAGTTAGAAGAGGCTCTTCTGTACCTTCCTGGGTTCTTACCCCCAGAAATCACTGTCCGCCAAGTCCAGCGCCACTCACCCCACCTCCCGCAAGAGCCAAAACCACAGCTTAGGACAGCAAACCAGCACTCCTCAGCAGGCACAGACCAAGAGACGGAGGAGAAGCCTTTGCTATGCCCCTGAAGCACTGCAGGGAACTGGTGACCCTTCTAGAAACCTATTCATTCGAAAGGTTAGAAGAGGAATGTGTGAGGCCACAGACTCGACCTCATTCCCACAAGCTGATAAGGTAAGTCCGGGTCTTTACAGTTTGCATATGCATATTAACATACATTCATAAACCTCCTGTGGAGAAGGAAATGACAACCCACTCCAGTATTCTTGCCTAGAGAATCCTGTGGACAGAGCCTGGAGGGCTGCTGTCCATAGAGTGGCAGAGTTGGACATGACTGAAGCGACTCAGCATGCATGCGTGCAGTGGAGAAGGAAATGGCAACCCATTCCAGTATTCTTGTCTGGAGAATCCCAGGGACAGAGGAGCCTGGTGGGCTGCTGTCTATGGGGTCGCACAGAGTCAGATACGCCTGAAGTGACTTAGGGGCAGCAGCATTAACCTCCTGAAGAGGATTCAGACGGGCAGTGAAGACCCTTGTTGAAAAGCCCAGCTTCCAAGGTTCAGTCCCAGTGAGCACACCCACCCCTACTGTGACACCACCAGGTCTGGCCCTGTGCCACAGCTGAGCTGGGCGCCCCTGAGCAAGGCTGGGGTGTGGTGCTGATGCAGGTCTGGGGGTGCTCGGGGACACGAGGCCTCCACTCTCACTGGTCTCTGCTCCTTCTACACCTTCCCAGGAGTTTTGGTCCTTGTCTTCAAGCCTCCCTCTCCATCATCTTAAAACTCTGGTGACTTAGACAGTCACCAAAGCCTCCACCTTCACCTCTCTTCTAATGCCCCTGTCACAAAGGTGGTTGCTCCTGTGGCTTCAGCAGGAAGCAGGATATGGCACAAAGAGGACAGTGAAGTTAGCCAGATCTGAGAATCACACACCAGGCCCCTCATAGCTTGGGGCCGCTTTCTCACTGGGAGTCAGCTTCTGCCCCAGTGAGACAGGTTCGCCCCCTCTCTGGCCATCAGAGCCTGAGGGAGGCAGCCGAAGTACGCCCACTGACCCTCAGATCTCCCCCATCAGTCCAACCTCCAGCCACACGCCTCTCAAACAAACCCCATCCATTAGACTGAGCTGGGGAGAGGTAGGTAAATAAAAGGATGAAGTTCCCTGTGAGGGTCCCTGAGGGGACTCAGCGGCACAAGTCTGGGAGGAGGAAGAGTGAAGAGAGACTTCCCCAAGGAAGTGCTGTGTGAGGAGAGGCTGTTCATTCGTGCTTAGCATGCGGCTGAGCACTAAGCAAGGCAGGAGAGATGTCTGCACCGCCCTAACACCTCAGGCACCCTGAGTGGAAACTGGTCTCCAGTGCCCAGCAGACGGCGGAACAGGGCAAGACTGTCTCTTGTTCCCTACTGCTCTCCCAAGCCCTCGCATAGCGCTTGGGACAATGTAACCGCTCAGGATACGTGTAACGAGAGATGTAATGAGAGGCCTCGTCTTCCCTTCCTGAGTAGGGGTTGCAGGACGGAATCCCTGCTGGCTGGAGACCTCTTCTCCGCTGGGCATCAGCAGAGAGCCCATTCACAGCTGTGTACTCAAGAAGCGAAGGCCTCCCTCCTCACCAGGCCCGATCCCGTCCTACAGGCCCGCCCTGAGGCCCCTACACGCTGGAGGGGGAGACGCCACGGTTCCACGGTGCTCCGACTTCAAGTCGGGGATAGAGGCTCACAACGTCGGCAGAGGGGAACGACTACCGTCTGGCCCCGCCCGACTTCACCGCGAAGAGACCCGGCTCGCCACACGGCACGGCCGCCCCCCCAACCCCCATCAACATCAGCCGCACCGCGGGTCACAGCCACGCCAGGTGCTCCCGCGCCGGCTGCCGGAAGTTGCAGTCTGCGGGCCGGAAGCTGCAGCCGCAGGCCGGCCCCCTCCCCTCGCGCCCGTCCCGCCCCCGCCCCGCGCGACCGAAGGCCGCAGAGGCTCGCGCTGGGCTCCGGAGCGGCCGCTACGTCTCCGAGGGACCCTCGGCGCCCTGGCCGGGCCAACAATCTGTTCCCGCGGTCTGAGCGGCGGCCCGCGGTCACTGGGGTCTCACTTACTAGCGCTATGGTCGCCGTCGCCATCTTGTGCCCGTCGCGGCCGCCGCGCGCGCCACACGCTTCGGTTCCTTCCGCGGTCTCGCGCGATCTAGGCGCCGGCGGAGGCGCTCTCAAGAAAACGGAACTCTCGCGATTAAAAGCCCTTTCCCCAGCGACGTGGAAGGAAAAAGGAACGCGCTTCCGGTGCGGGGAGGAACAGTTAACGCTCCGGGAAGGGCGCGCGGAAGGGGCGGGGGCGGGGCGGGGGCGGGGCGGGGGCCGGGGCCCCCGCCCCGCCCCCGCCCCCGCCCGCCGCCAGCACCGCCCTCAGCCTGCCTGTTAGCATGCTAGGTCGCCCCTCCCCTCGCCTCTCGCGGCCGCTTTCCCTTCGCTGCTCGGTTTCTCTGTCTTTGCAGGAAAACCCCGAGGCCGGGCACAGACGGCCGGATTACCTCTAGAGCTGCGGTTGAAAACTGCGACCAAGAATCGCCTTTTTTCGGACTCAGATTTCGAAATGCCTCTTTGCATCGTATCTCTGAATGTGCCTACCAATGCATGGTGTGTTCCCTGTTATGGTCGCATTTTCTCTTTCCAAATGGTTCAGAAAACAGTAGTGCATTTTAGCGTCCTAGAGCCACCGACGTAACAGTCTGTAGAACTGCAACCCAAGAGACAGGCTTCCGAACCAATCCCCTGGGAATGGTATGCACTCAGTCCCCTTTGTTCTGAACTATAAAGTTCCAGGTGTCCATCCCTGGCGTTGAGCTGCCCTGGACGTTTATTGCATGCCACACCCAGTCCCAAGACCCTTACTCAGTGAAGCTCAGGCCCTGACGTTGTCAGCTTAGCAACTTTAGCCTGCCTGAGGTAACAAAGTGTCTTCCCAAAGGAGGCAGGTCTCTTCTCAACCCTGGGAGAGTTAATGTGAAATACAGACACCCTGTTTAAACACGAAAATATTTTACTCATTTACCTTTCCTCTAAAATGATAAGAAAAAGAGCTTCGTTCAGTCATGTCCAACTCTGAGACCCTATGGACCGTAGTCCACCAGGCTCCTGTGTCCATGGGATTCTTCAGGCAAGAATACTAGAGTGGGTTGCCATTTCCTACTTCAGGGGATCTTCCCAACCCAGGGATCGAACTTATATCTCATGTCTCCTACATTGGAGAGGCGGATTCTTTATCCCTAGCGCCACCTGGGAAGGTTGCGCCACCTTTTTAAAGGCAGAAACCCCCAAAGACAAAGAGGTGGAATGTTGTGAAGCTGGAGGAAGGTGGACAACAGGGGCTGCTTTAGCATCCTGGAGGTCGAGGTCCAAGAGATGGTTCATATGAGTGCAGTCATGACGAGGAGATAAGAGCTCTGTCCCTATTGGCAGCGACTGAGAGGTGAGCTCCAGCAGAGGAACACTTGGAGGGCCTGCCTGTTCTGAAAGTGGGGGAATACGTGAGATTCCTGTCTTTCTGCCACCTCCACCCCTGGCTCCCCAATCATGTGCCACTCACAGTCCTCAGAGAGAAGAGCCTGTCTCTGCAGGAGCTCCCAACACACACACACACACAAAATAGACTGGCCGTTGGGAGGTGGGCAGGAGAATGACCTGGCTCCATCCTTGACCTCAAAGCTCACAAGACAATAAGCCCCAACCACTAAGATTCAATGCGACTGGGCAGCCCAGGAATACCACACAGCTGAGGGAGAGGAAAACTGGAAAAGGAAAAGGGACTCAGCAGGCCAGAGAGGAAGGAAAAAAGAAAAGCTAAAACCATATCCTTAGAGAGATAGGATGTTGCATCAAAGTACATGAACAAGATGCTCTAAAGAAAAACATTCAACCAGTGAGAAAGCAGTTACAAATGAAAAATATGAGAGGAAAAGGAACAGTGAAACAGAAGTTGCAAGATAAAGTTGAAATCTTCCAGAACGTATAACAATAAAACCATATAGCTAGAAAACGCACAATGGAGTACTGTCACGCTCGTCAGCACTCTGCAGTACTAGAACCGGCGGGTGCCTCAGAGGCCTCCATAACAGAGGGGTGGGCTGGGACTGGAAGAAGGGCAAAAGCACCACTCCCTGGTGCAGCTTCGCCTGTGAAATCTGGCATTGCTGTGTTCAGAGTGCTAGTGTGCTGGGCACTGTTCTCGTTCCTTTTCACAGTTAACTTGTGCAAGCTCACAACCACCCCCATGCAATCTGAACCACTGTCTCAGAAGCAGCTGAGTGGCTCCAGAGCCTCTGCCCCTAGCCTCTCAGAAAATAAGTCCAACATCTAAGTAAGCATTCCAGAAAAGGAAAGGGGAGAAATCAAAATGGCAAAGAAAACTTAGAACTGAAGGGTTGGAATCTCTGGACAACAGATGAAAGAGAAAGTCATATTGAGTTCTTACTGCAAAGCGCAGAGAACTATCAACATATTCAATATCAGGTGATAAACCATAGGGGAAGAGAATACAGAAAAAAAACACTTTGCTGTAAAGGAGTAATTAACACAACTTTATAAACTGCTATACTTCAATAAAAAATAACAATGGAAGAAAAGAGAGAGAAGTTCTACATCAGGACCTCAGATATGCAGATGATACCACCCTTATGGCAGAAAGTGAAGAAGAATTGAAGAGCCTCTTGATTGAAGATGAGAGTGAAAAAGCTGGCTTAAAACTCAACGTTCAAAAAACTGAGATCATGGCATCCAGTCCCATCACTTCATGGTAAATAGATGGGGAAACAATGGAAACAGTGACAGACTATTTTCTTGGGCTCCACAATCACTCTGGACTGGACGATGACTGCAGCCATGAAATTAAAAGACGTTTGCTCCTTGGAAGAAAAGCAATGTCAAACCTAGACAGCGTATTACAAAGCAGAGACATTACTTTGCCTGCAAAGGTCCATATAGTCAAAGCTATGGTTTTTCCAGTAGTCATGTACTGATCTGAGAGCTGGACAATGAAAAAGGCTGAGCGCCAAAGAACTGATTCCTTTGAACTGTGGTGCTGAAGAAGACTCTTGAGTCCCTTGGGCAGCAAGGAGATCAAACCAGTCAATCCTAAAGGAAATCAGTCCTGAATATTCATTGGAGGGGCTGATGCTGAAGCCAAAGCTCCAATACTTTGGCCCCCTGATGCAAAGAGCCAACTCATTTGAAAAGACCCTGATGCTGGGAAAGATTGAAGGCAGGAGAAAGGGATGACAGAGGAGATGATTGGATGGCATCAGTGACTTGATGGGCATGAGTTTGAGCAAACTCTGGGAGATGGTGATGGACAGGGAGGCCTGGCGTGCTGCAGTCCATGGGGTCACAAAGAGTCGGACAAGACTGAGTGACTGAACAACATCAGGACACATCGTTGATAATTTCCAAAGCATTCAGGTAAAGAAAAGATCCAGAGAGAAGACATCGCAAAGGTCAGAACTCAGAAAGGCATGGGAATTCTTAGGACTAGAAGCCCAACTTTGTACCTAGTTACACGAACAAGGAGATGTGAGAGCAGTGAGGGCAACTGCAGACTCCGTAACTGAATCAAGGAGGAGGAAATCATGGGCTCCAGCAGAGAGAAAGGAGGTGCTCCAGGACGCTGCTGAAGTCATAGCCCATGCTCACAGCTGGGGCAGTTGGCAGGGTGAGGGGTCCAGGAAAAGATGGAAACAGCAGTTATGCAACAAATCCCAACTTTGAGAGGAGGTTCACACTTCTGCAGGAGAATCTAGGGAGGAATTAATGACATGTGTGTAAAGCTGAGCCCCCCAAAAGGCAATGATTAACTGCAGGGAAAACAAAAAGTTGTGCAAGAAAGCAAATATTGTCCTAGGACACCTCGTTCTCTGCTGAGACCTGTGGGAGTGAACCTGTAATAGTGCCCATCACATTTAGATGGCGCTGGGTCAAGAGACTGAGGCCAGTGGCCTCCCTTCCCCCCAGAGGACACCGGCAGGTGACAATGTAGAAAAATCGATGAAAAGCAGTGAAAGCATGTGTGCGTGTCCTTATGAAACATGCATTTTAAATTCCTGAAGAAACAGCTAACAGTTGAATTTGCAAAGGATCAGAGTTAGACATTGTATTTATTAGTTGTTTATTATTGGCCTAAAAAAAATTCCACTTTTAAAGTAATACGTATGTCACTTTGAAGAGTTAAAACGAAAACCTCAACAGACATTAAATGGAGCAGTACTATTACTGATCCTTTTGAGTTCAGTTTAATCTCTGGTACAATCTGTTATGCATTGGACACTCCCAACTGTTTCAGACGATGCAGAATCAGACAGCTTGGCATCAGGATTTCCAAGTAGATGTGTAAGTTATTTTAAAGCATTTAACTTTAAACTGAAAGGTTTAAGAACTTGAATAATTTTGTAGGGTACTGGAACATTTAAAATAACTTGAGATTCACCATATTTGTACATGGAATCTGACATGTCTTGGTAAGGGGTGTTGGTTTGGGGTTTTGGTTGGGGTGGTGTGGCAGGTGGGATGACAAAGATGTCCATGTCCTAACCCCCAGAACCTGGGAATATTACTTTACTTGGTGAAAAGTATTTTGCACATATCATTAAGATTAAGGACCATGAGATGGGAGATTATCCCGGATTATCCAGGTGGACCCAACCTAATCACACGAAGCTTTCCTGGCTGCAGAAAACCAGACACACAGTTCAGGTGATGGGAACCTTGGCCCCGTCACTGCAAGGAACTGAATTCCTGCCCAGTGCCCTGCGTGCTCCTGAACCTGCAGGCTGACAACGTGAAGGAGTAGGAAATGGTTTCTCCCCAAGAACCTCCAGAAAGGAGTGACAATACCTTGTTGTTAGTCTGATGGGATCTGCGCCAGATTTCTGACCTACAGAACTAATATATGTGTTGGTTTAAGCCACTGAGTTTGTAGTGAAAAACTACGGCAACAACAGAGAACTAATATAGTGGTAGGCTTTTCTTGTTTGACATTTCAAACACTTAGAAACCTGAATGTGCTAAATTTATACATGCGGTTTTAAATGTTCGAGTGATTAATTACATTTGCAAATGGAGGGGGCACTGATATCCCCAGGACCCAGGGATGTAGCACGAGTAGGGGGGAGCTGGGGAGGGGCAGGGAGGGCATCTGACATGGACCACTCCGGCCAGGGAATGCGAACAGAAACAGCTCTTTGTGGGGGCTGCAGGAGCCAGAGAGGGGCTCGGAAGTGGGTCTGCCCTGGATGGGAGGCAGGGGGCAAGAGCCACACGAGCTTCCAGGTCATGGCTACGCCCCTCGCCCAGCACGGTGCCCAACACTTGCAGGTGCTTTACCATCAGTTTAAGGTGGTGGCTCCTCATGTGGGTCAGTGGCACCAACTTGCAATGGAACGTTTCCCTGGGCGCACAGCTCTCCAGGGCTGACCCCCACCCCTCAGCCCCCAGCACTATGCATGGTTCCCTGTGTGGCAGCCCCTTCGTGACCACACGGCCAGGAAATTGTGGAAGCTGACTGCACCGGACATCCTGCTCCTAAGGACACGCAGCAGCTAACCAGTCCCCCAGCACCGGCTCCCTCACCCCTGGTGGGCCGGACCCCGCCACCCTCAGCCCCACCCAGGGGCTGCGGGAGCTATGCGAAGGGAGGTTCTCACTAGCAGGCACACAGGCAGACAGGGACCCTGGTTCCCCACCCAACTGCAGGGGCCAATGCCAAGCTTCCCCAGGGAGCCAAGAGGTCGGCTTCCAGGGGGCTTGGCACCCTGAGGTGTATGGATCAAGGTCACGGCTGAGCTCCACGGTACTTGAGGAAGGTGCTGTCCAGGAAGGCGGCCAGCTTCGGCCGATCGTCCTGCAGGATGGGAGGGAGGCATGGGGGACGGAGGGGCGTGGCCCACCCTGCCGCCCTCCCAGGCTGGCCGCACCCGGCCCGCACACCTCACCTCGTGGACGAAGCCGTAGTGCACCAGCTCGGCGGCCAGGTCTTGGGCACTGTCGGCTGTGGCGGAGTAGGCCGGGGAGTGAGACCCGCAGTGCTGCCTGCCCACCTCCGCCCCCGCCCGGGGTTCCCCCACAACCGCCGCCCCCGCCCCTCGGCCTACTTGGGAGCAGGTCGTAGGTGAGCTGTCGATGAAGCCGGTCTTCCAGCACCAGGAGCAGAGTGAGCTGAGGAGGCGGAGGCAGGAGGGCGTGGTGGGCTCGGGTCGGCAGGTCCCTCTCCTCCCGCATCTGGCATCTCTGCCGGTGGCAGCCCTCCCAACCCCAAGCTCACGTGCCAGCGCGCCTGGTCCTCACTCCTCTCCAGGTTACACTGCATCTGGATCACCTGCAGGGCAGACACAGGCCAAGGTCACTCAAAGGCTGGACCTCAACCTCTGGCAGCAAGCGCAGATGCTGCCTCAAAGGGGCCAGGCAGGGGTAGTAAAAACCAGAGATGGGAAAAATCTCTAAGGGCAAACTAGAAAGCACATCTCTGCTAGGAACCTGCCGAAATTTTCAGAGGGGTAGATACTGAAGCTGGAGGATGCTTTAGGATGGTTTCACAGGTGGAGAGAACACCTGGACAAGCTGTGGGAAAGGTAGGAAGAGCAAGGTCCTCAGGGACAGGACAGTGGAAGCCCAGGATGCCAGCAAGACCAGGCCTCAGAGTGGGGGGCTGAGGACCCCTGACTGTGCCCCCCCTCAACAAGAATTCTGGCTGCGATGTGGAGGGAAGCCAGCGGCAGGCGACCAGGCAAGGGGCTGGTGCAGCATCCCGGTGGGGAACAGAGGAAGCCCAGATCAGGGCAGTAACCATAGAAACACACCCAAGGCCGAAGCCACGGCCTCTGGAAACCAGTGGGTGGGTGTGGACATGGAGAGGGAGAGGGGCTGAGGCTGCCCAGGAGTCCCCTGGCCAGCGGGGAGTCTTGCAGGAGGAGGGACCAGGGGAATCCCAGGGCCTGGGGGCATTGGAGGAGACACCAGGGCACAGATGTCAGGGAATCCGCAGGCCAGGGAGGTGAGTCAGAGCAGTGGCGTGTGCGGGACAAGGGCCTGCAGGAGCCTTTCCCTGTGGAGCCTCTGGGAGAGGGGTATCTCGCAGCTTGCACTACTGCCCCCCCAGGTTCCACAGAGTGATCAGTCAGGACTTGGCCTCCGGTAGCCGGGAGGAAAGCTGGCCCGGGAGACTTGAAGCCCCCTGGTAAGGGAGCCTGTCTGGGCAGTGGTCAGGTCTGTGCAGCAGGGGTGGAAGCTTACCTTTCTGGTCTCTGAGTCAAAAGGCTCTGGCGTCGGGGTCTTGGCCTTTGGGGCTTCCTCGGGGGGTGGGGCCAGCACACGGGGCAGCCCCAGGGGCCGGGCAGCAGCGAAGTTCATCAGCGGGTAGATCCCATTCCTAGGGACACGGTGCAGGGTGGTGCCGGCTGGTGGCTCAGGCCCGACAGTTGCCCCCTCCCCCAGCTCACTCCAGCCCTCACCTGACGTCCTCCAGGAACTTGTCGAGCTCTAAGCAGGAGACTTCTGAGTACCTGGCGTGGGTGTAAGAAGAACGTGAGGATGGCTGGTCCGGCCAGTGGGGCTGAGCTGGCCGGGAGGAGCAGGGAGGCCCCTGGGCTGCAGGTCACTCACCGCCACTGCAGCGGGGGCCGGGGGGGCCGGGGGATCTCCGCCAGGACTGCGTGTGGGTCCATCGCCTTGGTCTTTTCCTCCACCACATTCTCAGGCATGAGGTCTATGGGCCGCGGGAGCACACAGGCGGCAGGCCCTGAAGCATGGGGTCCTGCCAGGCCTTCCTTCTGCAGCCCGACCCCAGGCCCTGGCCCGCCCCCAGGCCGACCTGCCCCTCACACTGGTGCTGGATGAAGCAGTGGGCAGCCAGGAGCTTCAGTGAGTGCACCTCGAACAGCACGCGGTGGAAGAGGAGGTTGTGGGCAGAGGGCCGGCGGGCAGGATCCCGGGCTAGGCAGGAGAGGATGAACTCCTGCAGAGGGGGTGGAAGTGGGTGCAGCCTCTCTGCTCTGGCCCCAAGCCCCTGGGAGCCTTCATGCAGCTTCCGGCACAGGGAGAGGCATCCTGTTAGCCGCCAGGCCAGGACCTGGGTCTTCAATCAGGACAGTGGAGTCTTCCCGTGGCCCGGAGCTGCTTGCGCTTTCCTTCCAGTAGGCACCCCCCGCCCCAGTTTCTGTAGGGGGCCAGCACTGTCATCCCCAAATGACAGATGAAGACTGCACACTGAGGACAGACACCAGCCCCTGCTGTGGAGCCCAGGGCTGGGCAAAGCGCTGGCAGATCAGCCTGGGCCCCTGAGGTCAGAGCGGCCCAGCCTGAGCCCACCTGCCTGCCCTACTTCTGGTGCTGTGGGTCAGGACCGGCTCTGCATATGGCCTTGAGGGGTGCCTCCCTTGCCCCACATCCAGGCCCTCACTGCCTCTGGGTCCATCCTGACTCCACGTCTGTCTCAGTCCCACCCAGGCCCCACCACTCCCAGAGGCCATGGGTTAAGCCAGGTAGTCGCTGAAGTCTGGCCACAGAGGTTGTGGCTGCAGCTTCCGAGCATATGCCCTCTGCACCCACCCACCTTGCCCCCTGGCAACTTCTCGGCCCGTCTCCTGAGAGTTTACAGGCAGGGCCGTGGAGTTGGGCAGACCTAGATGCACACTCGCTCCACCATTCACGCTAAAGGCTCTTTGAATCTGTTTCTTTATAAAACTGGCATAAACACTGCACCCACACCGAAAGCATCTTTCTGGGCTCAGAATGTGCCCTCATGCCATCAGGTCGGCCCCGCAACACACCTGCCTGGTAAGACCCTCTTTTCAGGGGAAGGGCTAGTGCAGTGGACCTGGCTCTGACCTGCGCCATCTGCAGGCCTGCCTGAGGCCCCTCACTGCCCAGCCTGGAACACTGACAGCCAACTCACAGGGGCAGGGCGAGCTGCTTACCCGCATGTTGGGGTCACTCAGTGAGTGCCTGGCACGAGTGATGGCCTCCTCTGTGACCCGGGTGTCCCCGTTGGCCTGGATCTCCAGCACAGCCATCTAGGGGGCGCGGCAAGGTCAGGCGGGGGAGGGACCGGTGGGGCTGGGGGAGCTAGCTGGGAGGAGGGCCCCAGGCGACACTGGGTTAGTACCTCTAGTGCACACATCCCAAAGGAGAAGATGTCCATGGCAGTGCCATCGGCAGCCTCTGAAAGGGGAGAGCAGGTCAGGACACGTAAGGCGGATACAGGGGGCAGGGTGGGGGCCTCCTGGATTCACCTCCATACTCTGGCGGGAAGAAGTGCAGGTTCCGAGGTTCCTCCCGCTCAACACGGATGGGACTTCGAAGATCGTCAGGGAGCGCTATGAGAGAGCAAGGGGTGAGCAGACCGGGCCTCCCCATGACCCCCCGTCCCCCAGGGCCCCCACACACCGTTGGAGAAGATCCGGTGCCACACTGAGGCGGTCCCCACGGGGAGAAAGAGCAGGTGTCAACGTGACAGGGCACGCAGCGTCATCAGCATTGTGTTCCCAACAGGTCCCACCCGGCCCAGCCTCCCCACCACCCCCTCCTCCCCGCCAGCACCGGAGCCAATCTTGATGAGGCCGTTGTGCTGGATGAAGATGGTGTCGCTGGTCAGGTTTCCATGGATGATGGGGGGGCTGCAGGCGTGCAGGAAGCTGGGAAAAGGGGAGAGCCGGAGGAGCTGGGTCAGGGGTGCCAGGAGGTGGGGTGGACGGGGGAGATCGCAGGCAGGTGTTTGGGCAAGCCCAGGCCCTCACCTGAGTGCAGACAGGATCTGTGTGCACCAGCGCTTCCAGGCCTGGCGACGGATGGACTCCATGAGGTGGGCTCCGAAAGGCAGCTGGGCCCAGCCCTGCCCCGTGCCCCTCACTGTCTCTGTCCCCAACAGCACCCGGACCCCAGCCTGGCCCTGACCCACACCAGCCCACTTGCATACCTTGGCATTCATGGCCTTGTGGTTCTTTTTGGTCTTTTTGAGGAATTGCTTGAGGCTGCCTGACGACACGTACTCTGTGATGAAGATGACCTGCCAGGTGGCAAACTCACGGGCTCCACCAACAGTGGGTGCCCATAGCCACCCCACCCACTGGTGCCCTACCACCCCATGGTGTGCCCCACCACCCCAAGGTGTGCCCCACCACCCCATGGTGTGCCCCACCACCCCATGGCGTGCCCAGGGGCTCACCCGCGCTCGGGACTCTGAGGCATCCAGCCAGTACTTATGCAGCTTGACAATATTCGGGTGGTCTACCAGGGCCAGCTGCTCAAACATGGTCTGGATCTTCTCCTGGGAAGGGGGGTGCAGTCACCAGGATGATGGGGGGGGTGGGGGGGTGGGGCAGCGGGCCTTACCTCATGGACCAAGAAGGCCTTCCTGTCAGCGAAGTGCAGCTCGTTCCACACCACCTCCACCCCCTCCTCAGTGTCCATGGCCAGGAACGTGCTCTGGACCCCCGGCATGTTTCCCTGATTCACCTGGGGGTGGGGGTGGGGGCATGAGTGAGGTGGTCAGGGAAGGCTCAGTCCCTGCTCACATCCTATCCACCAGCCAGAGGGTGTGAGGCAGGCACTGGCCTTCCAGGGAGAAGCTGGGGACCCAGGAGCAGAGGCGAGGTGTCCTGGGGCTGGGCTGTGGGGATTTGGGGCATGCTTCGGGTTTTTTTGAGGATGGTTCCCAGGAGGCTAACAGGTGATCTCAGAGGCATGGGGAGGTGGTCTCGAGAGACTGGCCCTTAAGGAAGAGGGGGTTTCTTAACAGGGCGTGGGGGCCAGGCTAAAGAAGTACGAGCGCGCATCGAGAAGGAGGCCGCCTGAGCGAGGCTTCAGGCAGGTTCCCGGCCTCCTGGCTTCCTCAGAGTGCGCACGGCCCCGCGTGGCCCCAGGGCCCCTCCACCCGAGGTGGGCGGCGACCCTCCCCGCCCCGCTGTGCCCACCTGCTCCCGCCGCTTCTGCCAGCGGCCGCACGGGCTCTCTTCCAGAATGTCGCTTTCGTCCTCACTCTCGTCCTCCCGTTCCCGCTCCCGGCCCCGCCTCGGCACCAGCTCCGGGGCCGCCATGGCTCGCCCGGTCCAAGCCACCGCCCTGCGCGCGATCCGCCGCCCAGCGCCGCCGCCGCTCTCCGCCCGTCCTGGCCCACTGCCCAGACGCCCAGCTGGAAGCGGAGCTGCCGCCACCACCCCCTCGAGCCCCCACCCTGGTTCTGGGAATTGGGAGGCGCGGGCACGCGGCCGGCCCGGGGGTGGAGCCCGTCTGCCCCGCCGGAGCCGCCTCCCCGGGCCGGAGACGAAGCGGAGGCTCCACGCACAAGGCAGAGCCCTCGCCGCGCCCCGCGAAAGCCCCACCTTTCCCCGCCCCGTGCCCCACCGCGTGGAGCCCCACCCCGCCCCGCCACACCCACGAAGGCCCCGCCCACTGCACCTAGGGCCCCGCCCGCCAGTCCACAGCCCCGCCCCTCCGGAGGCCCCGCCCACCTGGGTCCCAGCCAGGCTTCTGCTGGGACGCGCAGCTCTCGGCTGCCCAGGGACCAGTCTTAGCCCGGCGACCCGAGCGCGGGGGTTTCCGTGCCCGCCTGAGGCCAGGTCCGTTGGGGCCTCCCCGAACGCGCGCTGGGCTGCGCTCACAGGCTCTGCCCAGCTCTGGAAGCCGCTCGTACTTCCTGCACTGCTTCCGTGCCTCACTCCGTCAAGCACATCGGGAAACCTGACATGGTCCCCAGGCTCCCGCCTTGGGGTGAAGACAGCGTGGAGCAGGTCGAGGGGCAGCCCGTGTAGCCCGGGGTTACACCGCGAGGATCTGAGGTCAGGCCACAGAGAAGCGTCTGTCCCTCCTCGCTTAAGGAACACATGTCTCTATTAAGGAGACAGAAAAATACCCAAGAGGTAGACTGTAATTCTGGGACGGGGGAGCCTGGTGGGCTGCCATCTATGCGGTCACACGGAGTCGGACACGACTGAAGTGACTTAGCAGCAGCAGCAGACTGTAATTCAGTTCAGTTCAGTTCAGTTCAGTCGCTCAGTCGTGTCCGACTCTTTGCGACCCTATGAATTGCAGCACGCCAGGCCTCCCTGTCCATCACCAACTCCCGTTGTTCACTCAAACTCACGTCTGTAATTAGTGACCCCCAATACTTTCCTGGGCTTCCCTGCTGGCTCAGAGGGTAAAGCGTCTGCCTGCAATGTGGGAGACCCGGTTCGATCCCTGGGTCGGGAAGATCACCTGGAGAAGGAAATGGCAACCCACTCTGGTACTCTCGAAAATCCCATGGAGAAGCCTGGTAGGCTACAGTCCACAGGGTCACAGAAAATCGGACACGACCGAGCAATTTCACTTCACTTTCACTACTTTCCTACTATCTCCTTCCTCTCACCTGCTGGGTTCCCACTCACCCTTCACTTTCTCTTTCTGGGGAGAAAGGCTGTGGACACATGTACCCACTTTCTCTCAACCCTGAGCTCTAGTGTCTCCAGCTTGGTCCAGAGGCCTTCAGCCCTGCTGGTTTCAGAGTCACCTACAACACCTCACTCCCCCACCTTCTGCACAGACTTGACTCCACTGCTGTCATCCTGATGGGACCAGCCAAGCTCCCGCGTTCCACACTCCACTCACCCAAGGTGATCCTGAGAAAATACCACTCACTGCTCAGAACTCTCTATGAAAATGGAGTGACCAGGAAGACTTGGCCCAATGCCACCTGTGCCAACCAGACACTCTGTGATCAATGTCTGAAGCTCCAGGATCATCCAAGACCTAGACCTAAACCCATGGGAAGCAGAGACCATGCTGGATACAGCTGTATGTCACCTTAGGTTATCAGTGCTTATTGTCCTTGTTTAATATCTTATATTTATAATAAGAAGAGAGAATATTGTGGAGGAACTTTCAAAAAGTTGAAATCAAAGAAGAGAGCTTTGTTGACATACAAACAACTCCTTGTAAACTGTAAAAGCCATGGAGTGGAGTGAGGTACGTGCATGTTCAGTCGTGTTCAACTCAGTGGCCCTAAAGACTGTTGCCTGTGAGGCTTCTCTGTCCATGGAATTTTCCAGAAAGAATACTGCAGGGGGTATTGCTCCTACAGGGAATCTTCCAACCCCAGAGCCTGAACCTGCAGCTTCTGCATTGGCAGGCAGATTCTTTACCACTGAGCAACCTGGGAAGCCATTGAAAAGGCCATCAGTTCAGTTCAGTTTAGTAGCTCAGTTGTGTCCAACTCTTTGTGACCCCATGGACCACAGCATGCCAAGCCTCCCTGTCCATCACCAACTACTGGAGTCTACTCAAACTCATGTCCATTGAGTCGGTAATGCCATCCAACCATCTCATCCTCTGTTGTCCCCTTCTCCCACCTTCAATCTTTCCCAGCATCAGGGTCTTTTGAACTGAGTCAACTCTTCGCATCAGGTGGCCAAAGTATTGGAGCTTCAGCTTCAACATCAGGACTTCCAATGAACACTCAGGACTGATCTCCTTTAGGATATACTGGTTTGATCTCCTTGCAGTCCAAGGGACTCTCAAGAATCTTCTCCAACACCACAGTTCAAAAGCATCAATTATTCTGCGGTCAGTTTTCTTTATAGTCCAACTCTCACATCCATAAATGACTACTGGAAAAACCACAGTCTTAATGAGACGGACCTATGTTGCAAAGTAATGTTTCTGCTTTTTAATATGCTGTCTAGGTTGGTCATAACTTTTCTTCCAAGGAGTAAGCGTCTTTTAATTTCATGGCTGCAGTCACCATCTGCAGTGATTTTGGAGCCCTAAAAAATAAAGTCAGCCACCGTTTCCACATCTATTTGTCATGAAGTGATGGGACCGGATACCATGTTCTTAGTTTTTTGAATGTTGAGCTTTAAGTCAAAATTTTCACTCTCCTCTTTCACTTTCATCAAGAGGCTTTTCATTTCTTCTTCAGTTTCTGCCATAAGGGTGGTATCATCTGCATATCTGAGGTTATTGATATTTCTCCTGGCAAGCTTGATTCTAGCTTGTGCCTCATACAGCCCAGCGTTTCACATGATGTGCTCTGCACATAAGTTAAATATACATGGTGACAATATACAGCCTTGATGTACTCCTTTTCCTATTTGGAACCAGTCTGTTGTTCCATGTCCAGTTCTAACTGTTGCTTCCTGACCTGCATACAGGATTCTAAAGAGGCAGGTCAGATAGTCTGATTTCCCATCTCTTGAAAAATTTTCCACAGTTTATTGTGATCCACACAGTCAAAGGCTTTGGGGTAGTCATTAAGCAGAAATAGATATTTTTCTGGAACTCTCTTGCTTTTTCCATGATCCTGTGGATGTTATCAATTTGATCTCTGGTTCCCCTGCATTTTCTAAAACCAGCTTGAACATCTGCAAGTTCATGGTTCACATATTGCTGAAGACCGGCTTGGAGAATTTTGAGGATTACTTTACTAACGTGAGATGAGTGCAATTGTGCGGTAGTTTGAGCATTCTTTGGCATGGCCTTTCTTTGGGATTGGAATGAAAACTGACATTTTCCAGTCTTGTGGCCACTGCTGAGTTTTCCAAATTTGCTGGCATATTGAGTGCAGCACTTTCACAGCATCATCTTTCAGGATTTGAAATAGCTCCACTGGCATTTCATCACCACCGCTAGCTTTGTTTGCAGTGATGCTTCCTAAGGTCCACTTGACTTTACATTCCAGATGTTGGGATCTAGGTGAGGGATCACACCATCATGATTATCTGAGTCATGGAGATCTTTTTTGTACAGTTCTGTGTATTCTTAATATCTTCTGCTTCTGTTAGGTCCATACCCTTTCTGTCCTTTACTGAGCCCATCATTGCATGAAATGTTCCCTTGGTAGCTCTAATTTTCTTGAAATCTCTAGTCTTTCCCGTTCTATTGTTTTCCTCTATTTCTTTGCACTGATCACTGAGGAAGGAAGTGATTACTGATTACTGTAAAGGCCACACCACCAAACAAATCTGATGAGGAGAACGCACAGGGGGGTCAGGCTAACAGGAACGGTGGTATCGAGTGACAGAATGAGCCCAGCCTCTGCAAAGCACAGCACTACCATGGAAAACCAGGGCAGGAGGACAGCAAACTGAGAGCCACAAGCATTTACTAAACCAAGAAATTGATAGAAAATGGTTTAGTCAAATCAGAAAAAAAAAAATCAATATGAAGAAGCCATTTAGATGAAATGGGATTTTAACAAAACATGCATAGCCTCTACTGTGGTAAAAAGTGAAAGTGAAGTCACTCAGTCACATACAGCTCTTTGGAACCTCGTGGACTATAGACTATCAGGCTTCTTGAAACATGGGATTTCCCAGGCAAGAGTATCAGAGTGAGTTGTCATTTCCATACCGAGGGGATCTTTCCGATCAAGGGATTGAACCTGGGTCTCCCACATTATAGGCAGACACTTTTCCCATATGAGCCACCAGGGAAGGTCCCTCAACTATGATAGGTGCAGATAAGAAGAAAGGAACCCTTGATACGAAATAAGCTAGATACTACAGAGATTTCACAGGAGTAATTGCAAAGAACTGTAAATTCAAAACTCTATAGAAAAAAGACGATAAAGGTCATGACTTTAATGGAAATAGACTAATATAAGCCATTACAATCAACACTAGGTGACAGAAAGGAAGGTAATTAACAGGCAGGAAAACAAAATGAACAGGTATATCACGATACATATTCTAAAAAACTGTAATGTATTATTAACAAAAGAAAAAAAATTAGTCAAGACGATGAAGAATCATTTTCCAGTGAGAGAAAGAAATAACAGCCCCGATTCAGGGTCAGGAGTAGCCCTCTGGAGCAGCTGCACGTACGTGAGGTTCTCGTGCGTGTTGGGGTCGAAGAAGCCCTTGGTGTCGTCGCTGGGGTCCTCCAGCACGCGGTTCATCTCCTCGTCGAAGTAGCCGCGCTGGTAGGCCACGTCCACGGGCACGCGGTGGCTGTGCACGGGGTCGATGACGCCGCCCGTGGCGATCTGGGCCTCCAGCAGGCGGATGCCGTGCTCGCGCACGATGAGGTCCTTCTTCATGGCCTGGAAGAGGGAGATCTGCTGCCCGGTGTAGGGGTCGGTGTAGCCGGTGACCGCGCGCTCGGCCGACAGCAGCTTCTCCTGGAGCTCGCCGCCCACCACGCCCGCGGCCACCGCCTCCTCCACGGACAGCTTCTGGTTGCGCACCGGGTCGATGACGAAGCCCGTGGCCGCCTGCGCCTCCAGCAGCACCAGGGCCGTGCCCGGCCGCAGGACGCCCTTCCACATGGCCTGGTAGATGCTCATCTTCTCCTGGCGCCCGGGCTCGTCCTTGGCGGGGACCAGCACGCCCGCGATGCAGCTGGTGCCCTCCAGGTAGCGCTTCACCGAGTCCATCTCCGTCACCTCCTGCAGGGTCTTGGTGCCCTGGGCCAGGTCCCGCAGGGTCTCGGGGCCCAGGATCCCGGACGTGTGCAGCTCGGAGGCCGACACCTGGCGCCTCAGGCCCCGGAAGGACACCTTGCTCAGCCGCTCCTCCGTCTCCTCGATGAGCTGGGTGAGGACGGCGACCAGGGCGGGCAGGGCCAGGGCGCCGGCCGCGTGCTGGGCCAGCAGCTCGTCCCGGCGGGCCTGGCTCAGGTAGGAGGAGAAGAGGACCTCCCACACGGAGACGGGCCGGCCCTGGAACCGCCCGACGCGCACCTCCATGGTGGCGGCGCGCAGGGCCTGCTCCTGCAGGGCCCTGGCGGCATCCGCGGCGTCGGCGTCCTGGCCGGAGGAGGGTCCCGCGTCGGCCCCCTCGCCCGGCCCCTGGGGCCCGGGCTCCCGCTGCCCGGAGGCTGCGCCCCCTTGGGAGGGGGCCGCCTCAGCCTCCTCGATGATGGTGGTCAGCCTGCGGGTCAGCGCGGGCAAGCCCAGCGTCCCCGACCCGAACTGGGCCAGCAGCTGCTCCCGCGTGGCGGCGCTCACGTAGCCGGAGGCCAGCACGTCCCACACGGGCACCGCGGGCCCCCGCAGGCGGCCCACCCGGACCTCCATGGTGGCGGCGCGCAGCGCCCCCCGAGGGTCCGGGGCGCCGGGGCGCGCCACCCCAGCCTCGGCCTCGGCCTCGGCCTCGGCCTCGGCCAGCAGCGAGACGAGGGCAGCGCCCACCTCCTGCGCGGTCAGCGAGCCCTCCCGGTACCGGCGCAGCAGGTCCTGCCGCTGACTCTCGGACACCTCCCGGTAGAAGAGGAGCTCCCACACGGAGACGCGCTGGCCCCGCGGGAGCCCCGCGCCCAGCGTCACGCGGGTGTCTCGCAGGGCGGCGCGCAGCTCCTCGCCCAGCTGGTGGAGGGCGGAGCCCCGGCCGGCCAGCTGCAGCATGTAGAGCCCCGTGTCGGGGTCGCGCACGCAGCGCCGCAGCAGCTGCACGTACGTGAGGTTCTCGTGCGTGTTGGGGTCGAAGAAGCCCTTGGTGTCGTCGCTGGGGTCCTCCAGCACGCGGTTCATCTCCTCGTCGAAGTAGCCGCGCTGGTAGGCCACGTCCACGGGCACGCGGTGGCTGTGCACGGGGTCGATGACGCCGCCCGTGGCGATCTGGGCCTCCAGCAGGCGGATGCCGTGCTCGCGCACGATGAGGTCCTTCTTCATGGCCTGGAAGAGGGAGATCTGCTGCCCGGTGTAGGGGTCGGTGTAGCCGGTGACCGCGCGCTCGGCCGACAGCAGCTTCTCCTGGAGCTCGCCGCCCACCACGCCCGCGGCCACCGCCTCCTCCACGGACAGCTTCTGGTTGCGCACCGGGTCGATGACGAAGCCCGTGGCCGCCTGCGCCTCCAGCAGCACCAGGGCCGTGCCCGGCCGCAGGACGCCCTTCCACATGGCCTGGTAGATGCTCATCTTCTCCTGGCGCCCGGGCTCGTCCTTGGCGGGGACCAGCACGCCCGCGATGCAGCTGGTGCCCTCCAGGTAGCGCTTCACCGAGTCCATCTCCGTCACCTCCTGCAGGGTCTTGGTGCCCTGGGCCAGGTCCCGCAGGGTCTCGGGGCCCAGGATCCCGGACGTGTGCAGCTCGGAGGCCGACACCTGGCGCCTCAGGCCCCGGAAGGACACCTTGCTCAGCCGCTCCTCCGTCTCCTCGATGAGCTGGGTGAGGACGGCGACCAGGGCGGGCAGGGCCAGGGCGCCGGCCGCGTGCTGGGCCAGCAGCTCGTCCCGGCGGGCCTGGCTCAGGTAGGAGGAGAAGAGGACCTCCCACACGGAGACGGGCCGGCCCTGGAACCGCCCGACGCGCACCTCCATGGTGGCGGCGCGCAGGGCCTGCTCCTGCAGGGCCCTGGCGGCATCCGCGGCGTCGGCGTCCTGGCCGGAGGAGGGTCCCGCGTCGGCCCCCTCGCCCGGCCCCTGGGGCCCGGGCTCCCGCTGCCCGGAGGCTGCGCCCCCTTGGGAGGGGGCCGCCTCAGCCTCCTCGATGATGGTGGTCAGCCTGCGGGTCAGCGCGGGCAAGCCCAGCGTCCCCGACCCGAACTGGGCCA
The DNA here is from genome assembly GCF_001704415.2 of Capra hircus. Classification (NCBI taxonomy): domain Eukaryota; kingdom Metazoa; phylum Chordata; class Mammalia; order Artiodactyla; family Bovidae; genus Capra; species Capra hircus. The sequence continues at coordinate 5,387 of NW_017190166.1, read as the reverse complement.
GCAGCTGCTCCCGCGTGGCGGCGCTCACGTAGCCGGAGGCCAGCACGTCCCACACGGGCACCGCGGGCCCCCGCAGGCGGCCCACCCGGACCTCCATGGTGGCGGCGCGCAGCGCCCCCCGAGGGTCCGGGGCGCCGGGGCGCGCCACCCCAGCCTCGGCCTCGGCCTCGGCCTCGGCCTCGGCCAGCAGCGAGACGAGGGCAGCGCCCACCTCCTGCGCGGTCAGCGAGCCCTCCCGGTACCGGCGCAGCAGGTCCTGCCGCTGACTCTCGGACACCTCCCGGTAGAAGAGGAGCTCCCACACGGAGACGCGCTGGCCCCGCGGGAGCCCCGCGCCCAGCGTCACGCGGGTGTCTCGCAGGGCGGCGCGCAGCTCCTCGCCCAGCTGGTGGAGGGCGGAGCCCCGGCCGGCCAGCTGCAGCATGTAGAGCCCCGTGTCGGGGTCGCGCACGCAGCGCCGCAGCAGCTGCACGTACGTGAGGTTCTCGTGCGTGTTGGGGTCGAAGAAGCCCTTGGTGTCGTCGCTGGGGTCCTCCAGCACGCGGTTCATCTCCTCGTCGAAGTAGCCGCGCTGGTAGGCCACGTCCACGGGCACGCGGTGGCTGTGCACGGGGTCGATGACGCCGCCCGTGGCGATCTGGGCCTCCAGCAGGCGGATGCCGTGCTCGCGCACGATGAGGTCCTTCTTCATGGCCTGGAAGAGGGAGATCTGCTGCCCGGTGTAGGGGTCGGTGTAGCCGGTGACCGCGCGCTCGGCCGACAGCAGCTTCTCCTGGAGCTCGCCGCCCACCACGCCCGCGGCCACCGCCTCCTCCACGGACAGCTTCTGGTTGCGCACCGGGTCGATGACGAAGCCCGTGGCCGCCTGCGCCTCCAGCAGCACCAGGGCCGTGCCCGGCCGCAGGACGCCCTTCCACATGGCCTGGTAGATGCTCATCTTCTCCTGGCGCCCGGGCTCGTCCTTGGCGGGGACCAGCACGCCCGCGATGCAGCTGGTGCCCTCCAGGTAGCGCTTCACCGAGTCCATCTCCGTCACCTCCTGCAGGGTCTTGGTGCCCTGGGCCAGGTCCCGCAGGGTCTCGGGGCCCAGGATCCCGGACGTGTGCAGCTCGGAGGCCGACACCTGGCGCCTCAGGCCCCGGAAGGACACCTTGCTCAGCCGCTCCTCCGTCTCCTCGATGAGCTGGGTGAGGACGGCGACCAGGGCGGGCAGGGCCAGGGCGCCGGCCGCGTGCTGGGCCAGCAGCTCGTCCCGGCGGGCCTGGCTCAGGTAGGAGGAGAAGAGGACCTCCCACACGGAGACGGGCCGGCCCTGGAACCGCCCGACGCGCACCTCCATGGTGGCGGCGCGCAGGGCCTGCTCCTGCAGGGCCCTGGCGGCATCCGCGGCGTCGGCGTCCTGGCCGGAGGAGGGTCCCGCGTCGGCCCCCTCGCCCGGCCCCTGGGGCCCGGGCTCCCGCTGCCCGGAGGCTGCGCCCCCTTGGGAGGGGGCCGCCTCAGCCTCCTCGATGATGGTGGTCAGCCTGCGGGTCAGCGCGGGCAAGCCCAGCGTCCCCGACCCGAACTGGGCCAGCAGCTGCTCCCGCGTGGCGGCGCTCACGTAGCCGGAGGCCAGCACGTCCCACACGGGCACCGCGGGCCCCCGCAGGCGGCCCACCCGGACCTCCATGGTGGCGGCGCGCAGCGCCCCCCGAGGGTCCGGGGCGCCGGGGCGCGCCACCCCAGCCTCGGCCTCGGCCTCGGCCAGCAGCGAGACGAGGGCAGCGCCCACCTCCTGCGCGGTCAGCGAGCCCTCCCGGTACCGGCGCAGCAGGTCCTGCCGCTGACTCTCGGACACCTCCCGGTAGAAGAGGAGCTCCCACACGGAGACGCGCTGGCCCCGCGGGAGCCCGCGCCAGCGTCACGCGGGTGTCTCGCAGGGCGGCGCGCAGCTCCTCGCCCAGCTGGTGGAGGGCGGAGCCCCGGCCGGCCAGCTGCAGCATGTAGAGCCCCGTGTCGGGGTCGCGCACGCAGCGCCGCAGCAGCTGCACGTACGTGAGGTTCTCGTGCGTGTTGGGGTCGAAGAAGCCCTTGGTGTCGTCGCTGGGGTCCTCCAGCACGCGGTTCATCTCCTCGTCGAAGTAGCCGCGCTGGTAGGCCACGTCCACGGGCACGCGGTGGCTGTGCACGGGGTCGATGACGCCGCCCGTGGCGATCTGGGCCTCCAGCAGGCGGATGCCGTGCTCGCGCACGATGAGGTCCTTCTTCATGGCCTGGAAGAGGGAGATCTGCTGCCCGGTGTAGGGGTCGGTGTAGCCGGTGACCGCGCGCTCGGCCGACAGCAGCTTCTCCTGGAGCTCGCCGCCCACCACGCCCGCGGCCACCGCCTCCTCCACGGACAGCTTCTGGTTGCGCACCGGGTCGATGACGAAGCCCGTGGCCGCCTGCGCCTCCAGCAGCACCAGGGCCGTGCCCGGCCGCAGGACGCCCTTCCACATGGCCTGGTAGATGCTCATCTTCTCCTGGCGCCCGGGCTCGTCCTTGGCGGGGACCAGCACGCCCGCGATGCAGCTGGTGCCCTCCAGGTAGCGCTTCACCGAGTCCATCTCCGTCACCTCCTGCAGGGTCTTGGTGCCCTGGGCCAGGTCCCGCAGGGTCTCGGGGCCCAGGATCCCGGACGTGTGCAGCTCGGAGGCGACACCTGGCGCCTCAGGCCCCGGAAGGACACCTTGCTCAGCCGCTCCTCCGTCTCCTCGATGAGCTGGGTGAGGACGGCGACCAGGGCGGGCAGGGCCAGGGCGCCGGCCGCGTGCTGGGCCAGCAGCTCGTCCCGGCGGGCCTGGCTCAGGTAGGAGGAGAAGAGGACCTCCCACACGGAGACGGGCCGGCCCTGGAACCGCCCGACGCGCACCTCCATGGTGGCGGCGCGCAGGGCCTGCTCCTGCAGGGCCCTGGCGGCATCCGCGGCGTCGGCGTCCTGGCCGGAGGAGGGTCCCGCGTCGGCCCCTCGCCCGGCCCCTGGGGCCCGGGCTCCCGCTGCCCGGAGGCTGCGCCCCCTTGGGAGGGGGCCGCCTCAGCCTCCTCGATGATGGTGGTCAGCCTGCGGGTCAGCGCGGGCAAGCCCAGCGTCCCCGACCCGAACTGGGCCAGCAGCTGCTCCCGCGTGGCGGCGCTCACGTAGCCGGAGGCCAGCACGTCCCACACGGGCACCGCGGGCCCCCGCAGGCGGCCCACCCGGACCTCCATGGTGGCGGCGCGCAGCGCCCCCCGAGGGTCCGGGGCGCCGGGCGCGCCACCCCAGCCTCGGCCTCGGCCTCGCTGGCCTCGGCCAGCAGCGAGACGAGGGCAGCGCCCACCTCCTGCGCGCGTCAGCGAGCCCTCCCGGTACCGGCCGCAGCAGGTCCTGCCGCTGGACTCTCGGACACCTCCCGGTAGAAGAGGAGCTCCCACACGGAGACGCGCTGGCCCCGCGGGGAGCCCCGCGCCCAGCGTCACGCGGGTGTCTCGCAGGGCGGCGCGCAGCTCCTCGCCCAGCTGGTGGAGGGCGGAGCCCGGCCGGCCAGCTGCAGCATGTAGAGCCCCGTGTCGGGGTCGCGCACGCAGCGCCGCAGCAGCTGCACGTACGTGAGGTTCTCGTGCGTGTTGGGGTCGAAGAAGCCCTTTGGTGTCGTCGCTGGGGTCCTCCAGCACGCGGTTCATCTCCTCGTCGAAGTAGCCGCGCTGGTAGGCCACGTCCACGGGCACGCGGTGGCTGTGCACGGGTGTCGATGACGCCGCCGTGGCGATCTGGGCCTCCAGCAGGCGGATGCCGTGCTCGCGCACGATGAGGTCCTTCTTCATGGCCTGGAAGAGGGAGATCTGCTGCCCGGTGTAGGGGTCGGTGTAGCCGGTGACCGCCGCGTCGGGCCGACAGCAGCTTCTCCTGGAGCTCGCCGCCCACCACGCCCGCGGCCACCGCCTCCTCCACGGACAGCTTCTGGTTGCGCACCGGGTCGATGACGAAGCCCGTGGCCGCCTGCGCCTCCAGCAGCACCAGGGCCGTGCCCGGCCGCAGGACGCCCTTCCACATGGCCTGGTAGATGCTCATCTTCTCCTGGCGCCCGGGCTCGTCCTTGGCGGGGACCAGCACGCCCGCGATGCAGCTGGTGCCCTCCAGGTAGCGCTTCACCGAGTCCATCTCCGTCACCTCCTGCAGGGTCTTGGTGCCCTGGGCCAGGTCCCGCAGGGTCTCGGGGCCCAGGATCCCGGACGTGTGCAGCTCGGAGGCCGACACCTGGCGCCTCAGGCCCCGGAAGGACACCTGCTCAGCCCTCCTCCTCCCGTCTCGATGAGCTGGTGAGGACGGCGACCAGGGCGGGCAGGGCCAGGGCGCCGGCCGCGTGCTGGGCCAGCAGCTCGTCCCGGCGGGCCTGGCTCAGGTAGGAGGAGAAGAGGACCTCCCACACGGAGACGGGCCGGCCCTGGAACCGCCCGACGCGCACCTCCATGGTGGCGGCGCGCAGGGCCTGCTCCTGCAGGGCCTGGCGGCATCCGCGGCGTCGGCGTCCTGGCCGGAGGAGGGTCCGGCGTCGGCCCCCTCGCCCGGCCCCTGGGGCCCGGGCTCCCGCTGCCCGGAGCTGCGCCCCCTTGGGAGGGGGCCCGCCTCAGCCTCCTCGATGATGGTGGTCAGCCTGCGGGTCAGCGCGGGCAAGCCCAGCGTCCCCGACCCGAACTGGGCCAGCAGCTGCTCCCGCGTGGCGGCGCTCACGTAGCCGGAGAGCCAGCACGTCCCACACGGGCACGCGGGGCCCCGCAGGCGGCCCACCGACCTCCATGGTGGCGGCGCGCAGCGCCCCCCGAGGGTCCGGGCGCCGGGGCGCGCCACCCCAGCCTCGGCCTCGCCTCGCCTCGGGCCTCGGCCAGCAGCGAGACGAGGGCAGCGCCCACCTCCTGCGCGGTCAGCGAGCCCTCCCGGTACCGGCGCAGCAGGTCCTGCCGCTGACTCTCGGACACCTCCCGGTAGAAGAGGAGCTCCCACACGGAGACGCGCTGGCCCGCCGCGGAGCCCCGCGCCCAGCGTCACGCGGGTGTCTCGCAGGGCGGCGCGCAGCTCCTCGCCCAGCTGGTGGAGGGCGGAGCCCCGGCCGGCCAGCTGCAGCATGTAGAGCCCCGTGTCGGGGTCGCGCACGCAGCGCCGCAGCAGCTGCACGTACGTGAGGTTCTCGTGCGTGTTGGGGTCGAAGAAGCCCTTGGTGTCGTCGCTGGGGTCCTCCAGCACGCGGTTCATCTCCTCGTCGAAGTAGCCGCGCTGGTAGGCCACGTCCACGGGCACGCGGTGGCTGTGCACGGGGTCGATGACGCCGCCCGTGGCGATCTGGGCCTCCAGCAGGCGGATGCCGTGCTCGCGCACGATGAGGTCCTTCTTCATG